>NC_057805.1:110728864-110770236 GCF_018294505.1 Triticum aestivum | reverse complement strand
TATCTCTACTCTTATAAAACAGAGTTGGTGATGATGGTGTTCCTGCCATCCAGCAATATAGGCCATCCGATTTATATCTGATGGATAGGAAGTAAACTATGACAATTTTGCAAAAAGATACCCACACCGCTCTCCACATTTGCAAATAAGGCATTCCCTCGTTCATCCTTTTCTCCCACAAGATAAACTACTCATACAAATGCATCTTGATGTTCCGTGCAACGCATGGGCATCTTGCTAGTAGGGAGAAGGAGTTTGTGTGACACATATCTATATTAACAGATAGGTAGATAGCATGTGTGCGAGGCATACTTAAAGCTTCACGAAGATAAAAACAGTGTGCATGCAAGTGCCGGAAAAATGAAGCGAGAAACAATGTGTACGCGCCCGCGCGCGTGTGTGTGTGAGAGAGAGAGAGGGATAGAGAGAGAGCGGAATCTCAAAACAAAAGGTGCTCTGCTGGAATCCCATTGTATGTATTCATATAGTTCTGGAACTCGAGTTAACCTTAGGCATATGTGTGACACACATAATTATACTTTGAGACATTAGTGGCTGTGGGTGGGCGGAATTAAAGGGGTGGGCGTGTTCGACAGAGAGAGCATGTGTGTTTCTGTGTGAGAGACTTGTAGGACAGGGTAGAAAGACGAATTCTAACCTTGACGGAGGGAGAGAAATACATGAAGTGCGCGTGTGTGATTCCGATGCCCACAGGGAAATTAGATATGTATGCGTGTGAGAGAGATTGCACAATTCATTCACGTATCACTATCTAGTGATTGTGGACGTGCATCGCTTGAACATAAATCAATATCTACTTCGCATCATGGCCAAAGGTACAATATCGATTCAACGCTATAAAGATTGGACACTCACATATCACATTTTTTTCCATCTAAATAAACATTTTCAGTTGTGCATGCCAAAGTTACAGTGATGTTTCGTCGAACAACCAATGTAGCTATCATGTACATGCACCATTGTTACTCTTGCATTCAAATTCATTAGTCTTGGATGATTTAAGGTTATATTATGAAGTAATATATATAATAATCATATACGAATTCAACGGTACGCAATTTATGAAAGGGAGGCTATGTAATCATATGAGGTAACACTTTTAAGTAGCGAACTACAATATCCATTTCTTTTGTGGGACTACAATATCCATTTCTTTTTGTGCGCCTCTAAATAACCAATGGCACTAAATTATCTATTTACATGAGAAATACATAGGCTGAGCGTTTGATCCCTTTTTTGTGAACGCGCCTCTACACCCGAACGATTGGCTGCGCCCGTGTGAACGTCCAAGTTATTGGCGCATCATCCCGAGTTATTGTCTTTTTTTCTGGGGTGGACTTCACACCAGTTATTAACTGCTGTTGCGTGCCCCGTGTACACCGTCTCGCATGACCTTCCCGCTAGCACGGTCCAATATTAGTTGAAACTGGATACTAACGATCCCGCGGGCGGCAAAATCTCCCGCCTCCTTCTAAAATTTCCGTCATCTAGTCTTTAGCATGCGAAATTCCCCTTTTGTCCTTGGTGCACGGAGACCAACAGTTACAATATAGCCCTCATCTACATAATAGGTCGGGGCTGCTTTGGTAACTTCCGGTTCCACCCACCACACGGCACCCCCATTTCCACCCCTTCCCGCAAAAATGACTAACTGCATAGCACCAGAGCATCTTACATCACACCGTCTGTACTTCATCGGCCTTTCTACCCCTCCCCTCTCGAACCCTAGACTGCTCATCCACCGGCGTACCAGAGCCCATTCACTGCCAGCGGCGTCCAACTCGCTGGATCTGCTTCTGCGGCCGCATCTACCCCTCCCACCTCCCCTAGAAACAAGTAGACTGCTCATCCACCACTGTACCACAACCCATTCAGTGCCGGCCTTGTCCACGGCGCCGGATCTGCTTTGCCAGTACTCTCGTCAACCATAGCGCATCTGCAGCGGCTCATTCGTACTCCCCATCGGAGACGCTTCGTCCACACCCCCGGAGCCGCCCCACCGACGCCCCCGTCGACGGCCTCTGAACCTCTTCGCCGACACCTTCATCAACCCTACCGGAGCCGCTTCACCGACACCATCGTCAACCCTACCGGAGTAGCTTCGCCTATACCATTCTCAACCCTACCTGGGCCGCTTTGCCAACTCACAAGTCCACGGCCTCAGATCCGCTTTGTCGCACCCTCATCCAACCTACTCGAGCAGCTTCTGACGCCCCATCCACGGCCGCAGATCCGCATCATCGACACCATCCTTAACCCAACCACCGGAGCAGCTTCACCGACGCCCTCGTCCACGGCCACAGATCCGCTTCGCCCACACCATAGTCCACCCTACCGAAGCCGCTCCACAAACACCCTACTCGACGGTTCTAGATCTCCTTACCCGACCCCGACAGCCAGCGCAGCGTCATCACCCTTGACGTTTCTAACCTGATTCCCACCGTCTGGCAAGATGCCAAGCACCTGCCACGGCCTAAGTACTTGTCACCTTTAAACCCGTCCAGCATCACCTGCCCGATGTACTTCAAATATACTAACAGGTCGCTGTTACCTGATATGCAGCAGGCAAAAACTACAAGGACGATGTTTCTTCTGGATCTAACAGCTTGGCCAACCAAGATCCTGGACTGAGGCATTGCTATGATCTTGTAAGTGTGTCTCACTCTCTTGTATTGTTGTGTACCTGCCAGCGTGCTTTGCTAGGATTTTCGACCAGTAATCCCTTTGTGCAGACAATGATTTCTACTACTGGCTGCTAAATTAGATATGTAGATGTCATACATGATACTACCTTGTACCTTCGTTTCTAAATATACAGTACAAAAAAGACACATCCGTGACATTTTGGGCCGAACGAAAAAAAATTATGTCATACTTATGACACTTCTATGACGATAATTGTGACAAAACCCAGTATCATCATAGATGTGGTGGGGTCCACTTCTATGACAAAAATCATGACAGAAAATGGGCTTTTCGTCCTGGGCGGGCCGGAGACGCAGCTGCATGACATTCTTTGGGCCGTCCATGACGGAAAAAACCGTGGTAGAAGCGAGGGCGAGGAAAATATCAGGGGAGTTCCCGGTTACGGCGGGTGGTCAAGGGCCGAGCGATGCGCGTTTCTCTCATACGTACGCGCGTGTGTGCGAGGCGTTGCGCTCTAACTGGACCCGACCGAGGCGTTGGGCTCTAACTGAACCCGAGCGATTGCACTGCAGGCTACGCGTTACTGAACCCGAGTAATCAATCGATTCCTTGCTGTTAACTGAACCCGAGTGATTCCTTCGCAACTGCTGCTAACTGAAGCCGATCGATCCTTCCTCTGTATGAACAGTGAGCGATGTTGGGGGGTTTGGATGAACAGTTCCCAGTGGGGGTTGGATGAACATGACCCCATGGTGTTGCCGCTGGATGAGCAGGACCCCGATCGATCGAGTCGGTTGGGCGTGGATGAACAGGACCCCGTGGAGGGCTAGATGAACAGGACCCCGTGGAGGGAAGGTTGAACAGTAGCCGGTGGAGGGCTGGTTGAATAGTAGCCGGTGGAGGGCTGGATGAACAGTAGCCTGTGGAGGGGTGGTTGAACAGGACCCCGTGGAAAGGCTTGGTTGAACAGTAGTTGGTGGAGGAGCGCGTGGTGGAGGCTGGATGAACAGGAGCCCGTGGATGAACAGTCACATATGGAGGCTGGAGGAGGTCGACGGTGGATGAACAGTAGCCCGTGGAGGCAGGAGGAGGTCGACGGTGGAGATGAACAGTATCCCGTGGAGTCCCGTTTTGCGGTACGCCACACCCCTCCCGATGAACAGGACCCCCGTTTCGACTCTAGCGCTCCAACACAAGTCCATTTCCTCTGTTTTGCGGTACGCCACACCGCTCTTGATCAACAGGACCCTGTTTCGACCGTAGGAGGTCCATTTCCTCCATTTTGTGGTACGCCAGACCCCTCCCGATGAACAGGATCCCGTTTCGACCGTGGCCGGTCGAACACAAGGCCGTTTCCTCCGTTCTGCGGTACGCCAGGCCTCGTTTCCATCAGCTATTCCATCCAAGCCGATTGGCTCCCGATGAACAGCATGCGTTCCGTTGCCTCCCGATGTACACGACGCATTCCGTTGCCTCCCCATGAACACGAAGATGAAGCAGTGTCTTCGTTCCGACCCAACCATGTATATGAGCCCTGGCCGTACGTATGCGTGAGTAGGCGTTCGACACCCTGCCCGTATGTACGTACATGGCCGTATTAACTTTCTTGCACCCTGGCCACTGTACGTACGTGTACATGCTACGTGCGCGCCTCTACTACGACACGTGCCCTTCCTTACACGGCCACGGTTCATCGCTGCAGCCTACAGACAGACCGATCGTATGTACGTACATGTTCCCGACCAGAATGAGAACGCTACGTACGCTTCGACCAGGTGGGTCCCGACTGTCAGGCACTTTCTTGCGTGCGAAGATGTAGTTGGTGGGTCCCAGCAGTCAGGGGGCGAATCATTTTTTTGCCCGTAATATGGACGCACTTCCTGGCGTGCGAAGATGTAGTTGGTGGGTCCCAGCAGTCAGTGGGAAATGTTTTTTTCGTGAAATATGGTGGCCTGTCCGATGTGTCCCTGCTGTCAGGTGGAGGAACCATTATTTTCCGCGTAATAAAGAGGCACTTCCTTGTTGCGGCCGTGGACCCAGCTGGCAGCCTCTCCACGTACAGTACTCTTCCGATGAAAGTCGTTCCTTGACCACGTTGACCACGCCGCGCCGAGAGCACCAGGGCGGTGGACGACGGCGAGGCCTAGGAAGGGGACGACGCGGAGCCAGGGAAGACGGGGCAGTGGAAGCCCACATGGAGAGGAGTACGAGAGTTCACTGGTTTGGCTGCAGTGTGAGGCTGCCATCGTCGCAGAATAATATGGGGTGTGGGTGAGTAGAGGGATGCTCTGGCCAGCAGTACGAGTAGTAGGGGGCGGTGAGGCCTGCGCGGCAGCACAGCCGGCCACGGGAGGTGGGAGCAGGCGGTCCCGCCGGCGCTGGATTTGGCGGCTGGAGCAAGAAGATCAGAGATTGAAGAAACACGACGGACGTTGGATTGACGTATATAATAAGTAAAAAAATCTTGCATACGCGTCAACTTAATAGGCCCACAAGTCAGACCATTCCCTTTTTTTTAATAATTTATATATAGCTCATTGCAACTTCTTATACAATTTATTGCAGTCCGTTTTTTTGTTGGCTAGGTCCAGGGTTAAAAATTTAAACGAAATTTCGCATATTTCTATGGGTTCCAAACTATTTTTAATACCGAAATGTCGAGCCAGATTTAAAGTACTTTGAAGATGTATTTAAATTAGGTTAAAGCCCAGTGAAATAGGAATCTGAAAATGTGAAAAAATTCAGAAATTATAAAGTAATTGCCAATTTGTCATCTATTTTTATATTTACAACCCATTCCATATTACTTTCAAGATTTGCAGGCGTCTTGAAAGAGTTGTAGCCCATCAGGGCGTAGAAACATAAGTAGGCCTGGATTGTGTATTCTTCGAAAAAATAAACTGGGCTCATTTTCACAAAGAAAAAATAGCTGTGCTGGTCATATGGTGAACATAAAATATAAGCCTGGGCTAGACAGGCCACAACCCAGTTGAAACCCTGCTCCGTCTCAACAATAAAAAAAATTACTGCTTGAGCAGCTATGTCCCAGGTGTCAGCCAATCTTGTGCTGTTCTCTTGTCTATTGACTATATACGCTCACAATGTCATGGGTCCTAGATGTCAGGAAACCACTAGGAGGAAGCATTTTATTTTTCCATACGCTGACATGGTGGGCCATACTGTCATCCTCTCCACGTACTTCTGCCGATTACTGTTCTTTGTTGACCATGTTGACAATCCGAGATGGCGGCGCCGCGGCGAGCGCACCAAAGCACGCGGAGGACGACAGCGAGGCCTGGACGTGATGGTGGGGCGGCGATGCATGCGCTGAGGCGCAGCCAGCCATGGGAGGCCGGAGCAGGCGGCCCTCCCAGTGCTGGTTTGGTTTTGGCGGCCGGAGGAAGACAGGACTGAAGAAACACGACAGACTGTAAAAGCAGCAGGAGTACTTAACAACCTTAACTGAAACCAGCAGGGGCACTTAACAACCATAGCTGAAAGCAGTATGAGTCCTTATACAGGTTCAACCGTACAAAGCACGCCTCGATCAGTGCTACTTTGCCTACAGTTAACCAAGGGTGAGGCCGCCAAGCCCCAGGACAAGGCCCAGGCGCCACCCCGCGCATCCACAACCTTCTGAAAGCGGCTTCATCTCGCAATGTGGTCAATAAACGGGATATTCGCTTTAGAGCCATGGAAAAGCAGGAACATAATCTTCTGTCCTATTCTCCAAGATGGACGGGCCTTCATTATTTGAGACCACCCATGAATAAGTATCTTTTCACCTGCAAGGGGAATGGAGTAGGTCGACATAAACATCATGTTGTGACCAAGCGCAAGTCTGACCCGACCATGGTCATGCATCTGTATAGGAACAATAGAACTGTGCAATTTCTGTTTCAAGAAGATCACAGCTGTAAAACTGTGTATAAGCAATAGTTTATGAACAACATATATAACAGAAAACAGCTCGTACCATAAGTTTCTCGACACAGTTGGACCTGTTCAACGAGTGTAGCAGTGGCACACATATCCCACGTGGCCTTCCACCATTGAAACACCCCACAAGGACCTCAAGACGATCAATAAAGTGTAGGAACTTGTGGATGTCGTCCTGGTCAACTTCAGTGCCATCAGTAACCGTCGAGTTCTTATAGAATAACAAACCAGCAGCCTGCTTAACTCTGAAAAAACCTACACGTGCCACCAATTATAAGAAAATATTAGTTAGAAGTAGCATCTTCGTGAGAGATTCGTTGCTATTTCTAAAGTTAAATTGTGATTAGTTAGACAGAATAGGTGGATTAAGAAGTTATCGAGGCAACAAGCAAGAACCAGATACATAACTAACATGGATGAACAATTGGAACGACGTCGGGGTGGAAGATCGCAGTGAAGATGAGACCAGGTTCTGCTATTTCCAACAACATTCGTGCGCCAACTTTTAGTCCGTAACACTTGAGAAAGTTTATCCAAGTTCGGCCATAAAAAAAGCAGCGATCTTCTTGGTTCATGAACCCAACTCAAAACTTATATCCATGGCTTGTCTTCACTATGACCATTAGACTAGTGTATTCAGTTATGGCAATGCCGAGCATCTTGAGTACATGTGTTCTGGCAGAGCAAGTAATGCACTGCAGGAAAAATAATATGAGAACACAATGTATTCCCTGTCCAAATCTAGAAATAATTTCCTCCTGCACATCAGTGTTGACCATCGTACTAGTACCTTTTATCCAAATCTAGCAATCCAAATTTCAAAATTAGTCGACAGCATGTTCAAAAAAACCCACCCTCCCGGATAGAAAAGAGGATTCCAGGAACATACTGCGCGTGTTTTAAAATCCCGTGTTAGGATGAGAAGGAACAAGTGTGGCGTCTCGCCGAGGGCACAGAAACCTGTAGGGTCCTCGCACTTTGGGCATTGCAAATGAAACACACTAGATTCAGTAGGAAGAAAAATGCATCAACGGCGGTGGCTGCCATCCTAGGATTACCCGCGACCAAGGGACATGGATTTATCGGGGATGGATGAAGAATTCGTACCTGGTTCTCCATGAGAAAACCCTATGCAATCGCCGAGAGGGCGTTTTCTCTGAACAAGCAGACGAGGGAGAAGGGGATTCAGGTCCAGTGAAATATTGCCGCTTCGTCCGTCCAACTTACTGCTAAAGCTGGAAAGGTGGGGGGTTTTGTGATTTGACGGCTGATTGGGCATTACTGCGGCGCTACGACCGGGGTGTGTCTACCGTGCAGCTATGTACTCTAATTTGGTGCATATGGCACGTGGACCCCATTCGCGGATGCCCCACATATCAGCGAAAGGAAGTAGAAAGACAGGAGTAACTAGTTACACATAAATATATTTTTGACAGAGAGATACTCCGTCTGTAAAGAAATATAAAAATCTTTTATATCACAACTTTATAAATAAGAAAAATCAAGGGGAATATATAACATATATAATTATAAAAAAACAGAGTTTTTTAACACAGTATAGACGAGTTGGTGATGATGATGTGCCTGCCATCTAGCAATATAGGCCGTCCGATTTATATCTGACGGATAGGAAGGAAACTATGGCAATTTTGCAAAAAGGTCCCCACACACCTCTCCACATTTGCAAATAAGGCCTTCCCTCGTTCATCATTTTCTCTCACAAGATAAAATACTCATACAAATGCATCTTGATGTTACGTGCAACGCACGGGCATTATGGGGGTTCAGCTGAGAATATAATACTCAGACATGCTCACGGTTCTGGACTTTGGGCGACAGTCCGGTGGGCCTGCATGTTGGGGGGCCCATGTGTTCTACCTCAGCGCTTTTCATATTGCAAGCGACCGGTACGGCGCTGGTTTTAGATGCTGTCGCAAGGCGAATACACTAAATTGAATAAAGCATGGCAGCTGTTGGAATGAAATCGAACAACAGTTCCTAACTAGCAATCAGAGTTGCAATTCTATCAACGATATACCATGTGATAAATAATACTGTCGTACTACTTATACACACAGGACACTTGTTTCACCATGCCAGATTATTACATCAAAATCTCTCGGAGGATAGATCAGTTCGGCAGTTGCGCGCCGCTACTGAAGAATTTCAAAGTTGATTTGGACCAGCTCTCCTTGCCGAGAAAGTTTGATTTTGACATCATCCCCTACCGCAAGATGTGATTTAGATTTGAACCTTGACCATCCTTTAGCATCAATCATCATGCGACCATCCTTTGTACTTACGGTATATTGAGCAGGTTCATTCACACCAAGGCTGTGCATGGTAAGAGAAACTTGGCCACGGTCGCCCGGATTGTTGAACGACTCCCTCGTTGCTCTAGGAATTCTCTGTTTGCAAACAAGAAGCACATACACAAACAGTTAGATCAACATACTGAATCATGTGAAACAACATGGAAAGAAAAAAGAACGAAGCACTTGGGCGGCCAATGCTTACCAAGAAGGTGGACATGTTGGTTTTTGTAAGGACTTTGGTATATGAAGTGCGAACTGCAGCCCAGTCTGTTGCCGGTGCCACTGCTTGTTCGGTTGCCGCTGCACGGGCCGGAGCAGATGCAAGTGCAAGTGTTGGTGCAGGTGCCAAAGCCGTTGCTGGTGCCCATGCTGGTACGACTAGTAGTGCCGCTGCTGCTGCAGGAGATGGTGCTCCTTGTAGAGCTGGTGCCGGTGTCGATGCCCGATCCTCTGGTAGATCAGCCTGATCCGCTGACGCGGTCGGTGCTAGAGCAACTGTCGGTGCTCGATCCATTGCTGAAGGTGGTACCAATGTGCGAGACAGCGGCGATCGTGTCTGGTCTGCTATGATCAGCTTTCTAACTTGACTAGGCTCCGTGACCGTGATCTAGTTTTTTTCTTCATTTCTTTTAAACGCGAGAAGGACTAATTGTGGCATGTTTGTTAAACCAAACTTCAGTACATCATAGGGATTCAGCTTGTACTCAGACAACAGACTGATCCAATTTTTTCCAGTAATATAAGTGATGGACAGTGCCTTCGTTACTGACATGACATAAGAAGTGAAACCTGCAAAAATAGCCATCGTAGAGCAAACCAAATGGTTTATTCTGTGATGAATGTCACATGGCAAAACCTGCATCGTAAAATTGCAGCAAAAGAAAGAAAACATGACATTAAATCAATAAGATTTACTTGATGTGACACGAGTGAATCCTTACCAGGAAATCACTATGTTGAAGTACTAAAGAGAAGATTGATCGTCGAACTACGCGTGGCATGCAGGGCCCCCGCCTACTCCCACAAGCAGGACAGTTCAAAGGTTCTAACAAATCATATGGACCGAACATCCAAGGGACTGGAAATCCTGGTGGGTGCAATAAACCCTGCAATGCATACAGATATTGGAGTGTAACCATAATTGATAAACCGTCCTCACAAAAAAGATGATCTGGATACTTCAAAATATACAGACTAAATTGAGTGGTCAAACATTAACATAGACTGTTCTCAGGACTCACCACACACCAAAAGCGGCAGTACTAAACAATACAGGGTTCACAAACACAAATCAAGTACTGAAAAATAATACTTACTACAGATAAGCAAAGTTGCACTAATTAAACTCTGCAGACTATTTCTTGCCACCGACCTACGGGATGAACCCCGCATAACTGACTAGGCCATGGACTTTGTGAGAGATGTCTACCGGCACCATCACCATCTCATCAACCTTGGAGAACCTAACAGAGTGGTCTTTCGACTCATAAACATGACGATGAAGACAGGCCGCATCAGATTTGTCGGGAAGCTTTACAAGAACCACACCCTTCGTAATCGAAGGCACAGCCAGGAAATTGTTGTGGTCAAGTACAGCCTCGAGAGCACGCCTGACAACAATGCTACAGGAAAGCACTAGTTCAAGACACGTGGCGACAAGGACACAGCAGCTGGATAGTTTAGCAGTAGAACCCATCATCAGGTCTTCCAGTTCACACGGCATGACTTTGAGAACTTCATCTCCACCGCGGACCTGGTTCTAATTCAAACAGAAACCAAATATTTTATTACTACCTCCGTTCAGAAATATAGGATGATTTTCGATATTATACTCCATATATGACTACATATACGCACAGAAATGAGTGAACAAAGACACTAGAACATGTCTTCAAAGGCATGAGAGCAGAGGGATTACTTGCAATATCCATAACACAAGTTACTAAGGCAAATATACCATCTTCAAAGGTAGCATTGATGTTCATAAAGTAGTTGAAAGTAATCTATAAGAAATCAGTGTCAACCTCTCGCATGTTTTGGTCAAAAGAGGAATTTAGAACTGTCACTTGGCACACAAAAATCACATGCAAGATCACCCAGAAAGTTGTACTACTAGTACTAGTATTGCGTGTTAGATGAAAAAACACGATCAAGATCGAGAAAAAGATAGTCAAGAAGAGATATTACCTGGACTTGCTTAATGAGGGATCCCAGAGAGGGGGCCTTGGACAGGGCGATGGATTTGAGCTTGTCTGCGGTAGTCTCGGGGGGGGTGCTTGTGCTTCTTCGTACCATGAGCCTCGACGGTTTTGGTCAGAGCCATAGACAGCACTTCGGCCGGTGCTCCAGCGTCCATCGAGAAACTGTCAAATAGAAATAAAAGAAAATAAACCATAATCACAAACCCAAAAGAAGAACAGAGAGGGAGTTATAGGATCAGTCTCGGGGTTGCAAGACGGGGCCTTGGCCAGAATCAACACCATTGATGCACTCACCTTTCCTTCTTTGGGAGAGAAGAACAATGGCAGAAGCAGGTCAGGGTTTTCTTGAAGAAATGAGGAACAAGATGAGGGAGAAGGGAGTGGGTGTTTTCTTCAAGAGAGGAAGCTGAGAGAGAAGAATGAAATGATGGTTGCTTCGTCAGTCGAACTTACTGTTGGAAAGGAGGGGGTTTTGTGATTTGACGGCTCATCGGGCATTACTGCGGCGCTTCGATCGGGGTAGTCTACCATGCAGTTGGGCACTCTACTACGGAATAATTTAGTGCATGGCTAGTGGACCCCGATGCTGGCTGTCCCACACGTCGGCGAAAGTGAGTAGCAAGGTTCCCGACGACCGTGGAGGAGTATCCGCACGGTAGACCGTGTTCACTGTTTTTCTGAAGAAAAAAAATTGATTACAGCAAGCGTTTCCACTCTTACGACGGAGGAGTGCGAAACACGGCAACCACTTGAACATACACAGTGCTCCTACTACTAGGCATGTGCAGTGGTTCATACGTCAGTACTACATAATCTTGTTGCTAGTGTAGTAAGATATGACGATAAAAAATGATGTTGTGCGCATGCCAAATATATGAACAGTAATGTACTAACATAGTACCGCTTTTTCGATTGTCTGGTCGAGAATGAATGGTGAGATCAATGTTAACAGAACTAGGTCTACAACGCACGGAGAGTACGGTGCTACAGTACCCCACGAAAGATGAACCATATGAAGGACAAATCAGTGTTAGGCAGGGTGTATGAAGGGTGCACGGGATGGGAGCAAAAGTTCCCTTCTCGACCCACTTTTGGGTGTTTGGCAGAGTACATGAAGGGTGCATGAGTCCACACTAGTAGGTTAACACAAATACACGAAGAGGAACAACTATATTGAAATGAGAATGCAACCAAACACACCGACATGCTTTGTGCTACAGTGCCTGATCTGCACCATCTGAGTTTGATCCAACGGTCATGTTGCACCAAGACATGGACATGCCCATGCAGAGGGCGCCTAAACACCACTGAAGTCCCTCTGCTTCTCGAGGCGCACGACGTTGGTGATGTAGGGTGCAACCGCCGGCAGAGCCCACTCCTGGTCGACGGGAGCCAACTCGTCAAAGACGGCGTCCAATGACACGAATGGATTCCAGTGACGGAGCCCTGAGAGGATTCGCCCGGCAACAGCGACGGCAGCCTGTAACCCCTCCTTGTCCAGCTCCGCCCCCACCATCACGCAGAGACGGCTCAGCTCCTCAGAGATATAGGTGAAGAAGGAGACCAGGTCAGGAAGCCGTAGCTCGTTGAAGTCGACGGGGTGGTCAAACGGGTTTAGCCCGACGGCCGGCATGGTCGCGCTGGCACGACGCGGTAGGCATCGCGCAGCCGCAACACGTGCGTGGCAACTTGGTCCACCAAGTGGCTGAGGCGATCCTGGACCTCGTCATGATCGGCCCGCTTGCTCTCCAGCCGGCTCCCCTGACGGCCTATCATATCTCCCTCTTTCTGCAGCAACGCCGCCGACGCCTCGTGCATCTTTGTGGTGGACGCCTGCCGCTTTTGAAGCTACGTGAACTCCCGCACATAACGGAGGAGCATGGCACTCCTCTCCTCCTTGAGCTCACGGAGCTCCACGTCCTTGACCCTGAGCTCCACATACTTGGCCTGGAGCTCCTATGTCAGGCGCCTCACCTTAGACTCGGTGATCTGCTGAGCCGCCATGGTACCAGGTAGAAGCAATGGTGAGAGGAAGCAAAGGGGGCGAAACGGCTGAAAGGTAATGCAATCTACAGGAAGGCGGAGGGAGCCAGCCAAGGAGTGGGGAATCTTTTGGTTTTCACCATGGGAAAACACCAGTCGACGACTTCTCACATCAGGGAGCAGTGGGTTTTACAGGCGGAGTCATCGTGACTAATTGCTGCCGCGCCTGCTCCCATCAATCAAAATATTAAAAATCCTGCCGCGCCTGCTCCTGTCAATCAAAAAATTAAAAATCCTGCCGCACCCAAACACCAGAGCAACGCCGCGGTGGATATTTAAATTTACCTGCCGGCAAGGAGATAAAAAAAGGGGTGAAAAAGCAAATGTGGCGGCGGCCTAGCTAATCGGTCGCACTAGCCCAACTACCTAGCCACCGTGCTTCACTGATGTACTCGGCGGGAAAGGTGGTCTTTCGTGATTTGACGACTCATTTACTTGCTTTGGCGCTATGACCGAGGAGGACCCAGAAAACACGCGGTAGGGCATCCCACCTCTCGGCAAGGAAGAATATATGCGTGCACCACCCGGGAGGACCCCGAAACCACGCGGTAGGGTGTGCCATGTCTCGGCACGGAGGAAAAATGTGCGTGTAAAAATATACTGTATCAGACGTAGTACCTATGGTTCGACCTCGGGACCCAGCCATTCGGTCGAAAACACCCCACTAGCCACACAGCTTCATCATGCTAATGTAGCACGGAGGATAGGTGTGGTTAGCTCCAAATCGACCAGCCACAACGTCTCTTGTTCTAGGCGATTATTCTATTTTCCAAGCTTTTTTTAGTTATAATAACACCACGGCAAGCTAGCACCGCTCTTCGTGTGTACCCGTGCACCTAAAGGTTAGACGTTGGAGAGGAGAGAGAGATCGCAGACCAGGGACCCACCAGTAAGTGAGTCAACGGTCATGCACGTGTTGACGAGGCACTCCCTCTACTCCACTCAATGTAATACTGTATAAAATCAAGTTATGGGACAAAGCCAACAACCGTTATTGTTTCAGGCTATCGACTTCGCTTTGTAGTCTAGGTTGCCAGTTCCAATCTCGTCTGTTAGATTTGTTAGTTTTAGGTCCAAATTTGATCAATGACAAGTGGGACCCTCGTGTGTTGTTCCGATATTTCAGTGTAGGATGGTTTTTTTGAACAAACAATTTGCGCGGTTAGACAAGTAACGGCACGAGTGTCACAACCCTAGTTTAGCCTTTCCTTGTCCTTGCATGATCATCATGTCTAAATTCTGAAATATGAATTGGGGATGACCAAGCCCTGGCACTAAATCAATTCAACTAGCTTCAAGTTTAAATCTTTTCAATGAACCTAGAATGCCCTTTAGAAAAGTTCATGCTTTTTGATAAAGGTGAAAACCTCTGCCAAAAATGATGCACATATTTTTAGGCCATTCTGATTATTTGAATTAACTCATATTGTATTTGAATTGGATCATTTAAATACTATAAATATTTTAAATGCTCCAACAATTTTGGAATTAGTTGAGGGCCTCTGGAATAATTCATTTAGTGCCCATAACTATTTTTCAGAATTTGTAAAAGCGATTTGGTTTGAACAAAACCAAATTATAACAAATTTTCATCAATAGAAAATAGAAACAAATGAATAAAAGACAGAGAGAGAAGTTACCTCGCCACCTACCTGGCGCAGCCCACCTGGCAGCCCGTCTGGTCGGCCCAGCCCACCAAGGGCAGGGAGGTCTTCTTCCTCCCGCCAGTCGGATGCACAGCGCGTGCCCGACGAGCGCGCGGCCACCGCACGCCACCTCCTGCTTGCCGTCGTGTCCCTGGACGCGTGGATGAACGCCCGATGTCGTCCCGATCCGCCCGATGTCGTCTCGAACGCAACAAGATGCGCCCGAATTGGTGCCCTGTGGCTCAATTTCGACGCCCTCCACCACGTCTGGCCTCGCCCGCGTCGAGTCGCCAGTGGGTTTGACCCCGCTGGCCCGGGTTGACCCCGGTTTGACCTCCCTGGGTCCTGACGTGTGGGCTCAGGCCCCTGCTTAATTAGTGTTAGGTTTAATTAGTGCTAATTAACTTAGTTAACCCGCTGACTCGCTGACATGTGGGCCCAGCCCTGCTGACATTTTAGTTAGTGTTAGCTTAGCGCTAATTAACTCAGTTAATTAACTGAGTCACTGACCAGCGAGCCCCACTGGTCAGGTTTGACCTGGACCGGGTCAGTTGACCTGCTGAGGTCAGCATGACGCAATGCTTACGCAGTAATAGGCTTTTATGGATTTATTCTTATTCAGGTAATTTCAGAAAATAGTGCTACTTCTAAAAATCTTAGAAAATAATCTATAACTCGGAATGAAATAAATTATATATGAAAAATGATCAGAAAAATCCAATCTATCCATCTGTACTGGTTTCATGCATGTTTAAACAACTTAACATTGCTGTTTAGATCAAAACATGTAATGCACTTTATAAGTTCTTAGTTTGAATTTGAATTTGAACCTTTGGTTCAAATCAGCTCAAACCCTTCTGTTCTTAGCTGCATTAGCTCAAACCACAACATATTGCCATGTCATGATCATGCATCATATTGTTGCATTGCATTGATTGTGTTCTTCCCTGTTTGTCGGTAATTGTCCCCTCTCAGTAGACGACGTTCCGACGATGAGTTCGATGACACCGATGAAGAAGTATACTATCTTCAGAAGTGCCAGGCAAGCAAAACCCCCTTGTTCATTCCGATACAATCCCACTCTCTCGCTCCTGCTCTCTTTTATTGCATTAGGACAACAATGATTCATGTGTTACATGTTGCGGTAGTTGAACCCCTTTTCCTCTGCATGACCTGTCATTGCCACAGTAAATAGATGAAACCCACTAGCATGAGTAGGAGTTGTTTGAGCCCTGATGTGCCTAATAATTCATGCTTGCTACTGCTTAGAGTTGAGTCAGGTCTGATTCATCGGAGATGAATCGGAGGCGTGTGAACATGTCCTACTGTTGAGAGCTGTGTGAACACGATTTGGTAAAGGTAGCGGTGAGAGGCCATGTAGGAAGACATGGTGGGTTGTCTCATTGAAACCGTCCTCAGGAACTGAGTTGTGTGTTTGTGATGCATGAACAACTAATACCACACATTGGGATCCTTAATTGACTCTCTCGGCTTCTTAACCACCCATGTCCTCTGTCCAGGAGTTGCAAGTAGTTTGGTGTTTGTAGTATGCTGGAGGCCGTGCGCAGCGCTGACCCGAGGGGTGGGCTGTGATTCGGTAGGCACGTGGTCAGGTATACCGGCACCCGTTTGGTGTCGCGGAACCCTGTACACATCGTTCGGGGCCGTATGTGGAAACCTCGGCCGGACTCCCTGCGGATGGAACCTGAATAGGCGATAAACCTGGACTAGAGACTTGAGTGTTTAGGTAGGCCGTGGCCGACACCCTCGCTGGGTTTCCGCTTGAAGGTTGCCGAGTACATGTCGTGTAAACAGCGATAAGTGGTGAGAGCGTGTGTGAAGAAGTACACCCCTGTAGGGTTAACATCATCTATTTGAATAGCCGCGTCCGTGGTAATGGACTTCTGGGTTGCCTATAACAGTTCATAGACAAGTGAAAGTGGATACTCTAAAATGTGCAAGATAAGCGTGAGTTCTATGGATGGCGTTCTCATAGGGAGACGGGAGCGGATCCATAGTGGTGTATTGATATGGTGAATATGTGGACTCGTGTGCGCCACGTCAAAAGAGTTACTTGCAGTCATAGTTTAGGATAGCCACCAAGTCAAAGCTGGCTTGCTGCAGTTAAACTCCACCACCCCCCTTTGTTGATAATGATGCATATGTAGTTAGTTCTGATGTAAGTCTTGCTGGGTACATTTGTACTCACGTTTGCCTATTTTATGTTTTGCAGAGAGACGTCAGTCTCTCTAGTAGTTCCGTGTGGACTTCGACGTTTAGCTTGATACCTCAGCTACGATCTTGTGCCCTCGGCAGGATCTGGTAGATAGTCAGGCTTCTCATCCTTTTTCATTTGTAGATGTCTGTACCCAGACATGTTAAGCTTCCGCATGTGCTTTGACTTGTATGCTCTGAATGTTGGGTCATGAGACCCATGTTTGTAATATCTCGCTCCTCGGAGCCTAAAGAATAAATACTTGAGTCATAGAGTTATGCTGTGATGCCATGTTGTATTTACACATGTCGAGCATATTGTGTGTATGATTGAAATGCTTGGTATGTGTGGGATCCGACAACCTAGTTGTTTGTCCTTGGTAGCATCTCTTATGGGGAAATGTAGTCTTGTGCTTCCATGAGCCATAGTAGTCTGCTATAGCCTAGTTCACCGGAGTCCTGCTAGCCCAGCGCTACTGCTCCGGAACATTTGACTGGCCGGCATGTGATTCACTTCGTTCATGTGTCTGTCCCTTCGGGGAAATGTCACGCGGTGACAGTTGGAGTCCTGCCTAGCCTGCTACTGCCCGGTTCACCGGAGTCCAGTTAGCCCAGTGCTACAGCCCAGATTCGCACGCTGCTGACCACATGCTCGATGTTGATTCATGTATGCCTGTCCCCATAAGTTAGTGCCACTTTGGGTTCATGACTAGTCATGTCGGCCCGGGTTCTCTGTCATATGGATGCTAGCGACACTATCATATACGTGAGCCAAAAGGCACAAACGGTCCCGGGCCATGGTAAGGCGACACCCATGGGAATACCGTGCGTGAGGCCGCAAAGTGATGTGAGGTGTTACCGGTTAGATCAATGTGACTTGGAATCGGGGTCCTGACAGCGTTGGTATCAGAGCCTGACTGCCTGTAGGATTACCAAGCAAAACTGGTCGAAGTCGAGTCTAGAAATGCTTTAGTTATATAAGGGAATTGATTGTGGAAGGGAACGTAAGGCTCTTTTTACTCCTTTACCATATGCCCTTCTGATCTGAGTCAACCTCTTCCTTTCTACGGGGATTAAGAACTAGGCTTCTCATCTTTCTATCAGGATCACGTGTTACTAATCCGTAGACTTATAGGATTGTTGGATTCAAGCCCTGTTCAGTTTCTACTACTTTTAGTATGTTGTCAGTTGAACCAGAACCTTGATATGATGTTGTTAAGTGACTATGCAAATCCTTGTGAATGCCTCAAATCTTTTTCTGAGCATTTATAGCCGTTATGCTATCCGAGTCATCCCAGGTCTCTAGATAATCTGATGCACTTGCAATCATTCCTCCATGTTCCTGATGTCCATTTGGGCCATATTAATCACACTAATCGGTGAGTTGAGGTACTCTGTTGCCTTGACATATATGTTGGTGCTATTATTATGACCCTAGGTGTTTTAGGGAGTCACCCAGAAATCTAGCCATGTTTTTTGTTCCAGGTGTGATGATTCTGGCCACCATTTTCGAAAGCATCCCGTGATGTTATTAGTTAGTAGGTATTCTATTCCTGGGTTCTTGAACCTGAGATTCACCCTACTTCATGTTGTTAGTATTTGCTAGTTCCCTTAAGATATTAGTAACCTTTGCGATAGTCCTCGAGGTCCGTGGTATATCCTTCTTCCAATACCATGAACCAATATGGCAAAAGCCTTTGAACCAAAAGATCACAATAAGAGTGCTCTTAATGGGTTCTCCATTCAAGAATTGTGAATCTGCCAGTCCTACCTTCTCTGCATGGGTTATCCGGAAGAAACCTGTTGAACTTGATTCGACATACTAATCTATGCATCCACAACTCAGAAAGTTATATGTTCCTTTGAGTTGTCCCTCTTTAGTTGTATTCCGGCCCTCGTGTACCAATTGATAGTCAAGAGTATGCATGCATTCATTCATCGATGCCTAATTATTCTTGTGGTCCGTCAGGCCATTCTATTCCGGAATGACTAGGAGAAACAAACTCCAGTACCTCATCCATATCCAGGATTGGGTCAAAGTAGTTGTATTCCGCAGATCAAAATGCCAATCCAGCTTTTGCTCTGTTCTACCTTGGAGTGTCACCATCTTTATGTCAAGAATGTCATGAGAATTGCACCACCTCTTATGAATTCTTGACGCAGTGATATTTCTCTCCATCATTATTCATTCCTCGGTGCCGTGTTGTTGTAACCGGAATGCCGACAAGTGAACCATGGTGTGTGAAATCAATACTCCTAGCAACCGTGTTGCTTGGTAGTTAATGGACAATATTCTCATCCTTAGCGTGTTGGTTATTGAATCACCATCCTAGGACTGATTGTGCTACCTGGTCCATTTTTGTTGGTGCACCCTTCGATCAATGAGTTAGGATTTCGTCAAACCCTTGCTCTTTTGATCACATCGTCTTGCCTTGAAAGCAGGATTGATCTCGATCTTAGTAACATGTCGGTGGTTCATGATTTTCTGAATATCTTCTCGGAAGTATTTCCAGGTTGTCCCCTGACCGCTATGTTGAGCTCGTGATCAAGTTGGTTTCTTGTAACCAACCCTTCTCCAAGAGTCTGTTTTGCATACTCTTGAGCTAATTGGTTAAGCTAGACAACAACTTGGAGAGTTGGAAGATAAAAGCTTGCCCGACCTAGCTCATCCCTAAGGGATATCTTGTATCTGTGTTGAAGAAAGATGGTATTTTTATCGATTGATCCTCGTGATCAGTTAATGGACCTACCATTTTATCCAAACTTTGACTTGAGTGGGGGCTATCGTCAGGTCAAATCAGAACCAATGATATTCATAATGATGTCTTACTCGTGGTTGATCCCTCCAGCATACACTATTACATCTTTTGGTCTGACCAATGCTATCGCCGAGTTCACATAATGGTGGAAGTCCAGTGATATGGAAATTCTGATGAGTTGCTATTGAGCCCATCAGCAGCATTTTGTCTCCCCCATGATTCATGTTGAACATCAACCTAGTGTTGAAAACTTTGTAAGCAATGCCTTCGTGTTCCATTCATGAAGCTTATGCTTGGATGGAAGAAATGACTTCCTCGAATTCATGTGCATTTGGTGCAAGTTGCCGCCGTGATGTTCGAGAAAGTCAATGTTGTTTCCTCTGGAATCATCCCAAATCAGCCATGCACGTGCAAAGTATTCTGTGGTATGATAGACTGATCATCTTCATTCCATATGCATCCCTAGCACACCAAGCCACTGACTGATTTGTTCAAGGAGAAGAAGTTCCTTCCTAAGAGCAAGACTTATGTTAGGATTTCGATATCCTCGATGATGGTTCCTTACCAGAACTCGGTAGTGTTTTATTGTAAGACTACTACATGGCCATGCTTGTCTGGGACAACGTGTTCACATGTACGTAGCAGAACCAGCTCATGTTTTGGAGCTTGCTATCGTAGTTTATCTCCCGAGAATCTCGCAACGTCATCTCGTCGATTTGCGTTGCAAACCTTCATTTTTCTTTCTAGACTTGATGAGTCTGGAATATCCTGACACCAACCAGATCTGAATCTCGGGCAGATATGATGGTTGGAACATTCGAAACATTTGTATTTTGTTCCCAGCTTGCACCCCATCGTGCCAATTTTCCATGGGTTGCCCTTCTTAGCAGTTGCTGTCCAGGTTCATCTTCAAAGGTGGACTTACCATCAGTCCCATTCATTTCCGATGATAAGCAAAAATCATCCATTTCGTTGTCTTCAACAAGGTAGTCCACATCATCCATTCTATCTCGAGTGTATCGTTCTTCCGAACTCCTTCAAACGGTCATTTGTGAATTTCCTTAGGCTGGTATAGAGAGTTCCAATGATCTCTGTATCAAAAGTAATTCTTTTTGCCACTTAAGGGAATAATTCTACGAGTCACCTCTCCCAAGGTGCCCCGTTATGGGACCATGGTAATTGTTTCCTCGCTACCTTGAAACCCTCGTCAAATTGTTTCTTCTATCCCTCCTGATGCATGTTTTTGCTCTCAGCTCCAGAGATGTTTCTACGTCTCATTCCGTGAGTTGATCTTGCGATCATTAAGATGATCCTAAGCTGTTCGAACCTCAAGAAGATCGATTCTTCTAAAATTCTCAATTTCTTCTCGTTGTCATGTTGGATGTAGTTCTCAAAGCAAGACGTCGAGATCAAGGTGATTGAATGAATCAACATCCTCGAGAAAGACATCTGGATCGTGAAGATGGTATTAGCTTGTGTCCCTCTGTCTTCTTACCTCACGACTTGAATCTCGGGACGAGATTCTTGTTTAGTGGGGGTGAGTTGTCACAACCCTAGTTTAGCCTTTGCTTGTCCTTGCATGATCATCATGTCTAAATTCTGAAATTTGAATTGGGGATGACCAAGCCCTGGCACTAAATCAATTCAACTAGGTTCAAGTTTAAATCATTTCAATGAACCCAGAATGCCCTTTAGAAAAGTTCATGATTTTTGATAAAGGTGAAAACCTCTGCCAAAAATGATGCACATATTTTTAGGCAATTCTGGTTATTTGAATTAACTCATATTGTATTTGAATTGGGGCATTTAAATACTATAAATATTTTAAATGCTCCAACAATTTTGGAATTAGTTGAGGGCCTCTCGAATAATTCATTTAGTGCCCATAACTATTTTTTAGAATTTTTAAAAGCGATTTGGTTTGAAAAAAACCAAATTAAAACAAATTTTCATAAATAGAAAACAGAAACAAATGAATAAAAGACAGAGAGAGAAGTTACCTGGCCACCTACCTGGCGCAGCCCACCTGGTAGCCCGTCTGGCCGGCCCAGCCCACCAGGGGCAGGGAGGTCTTCTTCCTCCCGCCAGTCGGATGCACAGCGCATGCCCGACGCGCGCGTGGCCACCGCACGGCACCTCCTGCCTGTCGCCGAGTCCCTGGACGCGTGGATGAACGCCCGGTGTCGTCCCGATCCGCTCGACCTCTCTCACTCTCCCCTGCTCTCTTCCTCGTCGTTCCCCACCTCACCGAACGCGCCCGTCGTCGCCGGCGAGCACCACCGCGCCCAGAGCCACTGCCTCGCATCGCCGATGCGCTCAGAAGCTTCGCCTCGACCCCCTCTTCCTCCCTGTAACGCCCCGGATCTGATGCGCCAGGTGTCTGCCAGTTATTCGCCATCCTTGCCATGTCAGCTGCTTGCGTGTTGCATTTTGCCATGTCATCATTTGCATTTCATCTGCATGTTTTTCAAAACTTGCATCCGTTCGGGTCCTCCAGGCTCTCTCCGTTGTCCGTTCGGCGTCCAGACACACTCGCACGCGCCCGCGGCACCTCCGAAATATTATTTTATAAGTGGCCGAAAAGGTTCTCGGAATGGGATGAAAGTCGGCGTGCGGTCTTATTTTAGTGTAGGTAGACCGCCTGTCAAGTTTCGTCGCATTCGGAGTTCATTTGATAGCCCAACCGTAATCCATAGCGGCACCCTTGCCAGTTTATTCATCGGATGTTTTCGGTCTCCGAAAACCCTTCCTGAGCTGCACTTCTCTTCTCTCCCCTTAGCCCAAGCCCTCTCTTCACAGCCCACCTAGCCCATCTACACTGCCCCTCCGCTCCGGACCATCCGATGGCGATCGAACGACTCCGAATCGGCCTCAAACCCCGAACCCTAGCCCCCCTTTCCTATTTAAACCCCCTCCCCTTGCCATTTTGGGCGTCCCTAGCCTAACCCTAGCCTCCTCACACCTCCAGCAGGCGCATCTTCATCGTTTTCGGCTCCGGACAGCTCCCCCTCCGCCACTTGTCGCGCCCCCATCGGCCAGCGCCGCCGCCAGCCGCCGCCTCCACCAACCACCGGGCGCCACGTGGCCTCCCCAGTCCTCCCGTGCCTCCCACTACGCAGGGCCCGCCGGAGCCCATCCGCGGCCCACCGCCGGGCCGAATCAGGCCCGCTGCCTGCGCCGCCCCTGTGTCCCCGTGCAAGCTCCAGATCGGGAGGAGCCCGAGCTCCCGCCGCCCCGCCTCCTTCCGGCCCCTCGCCGGAGTGCGCCGCCAGACCTCGCCGCCGCCGGCGACCTCGCCAGGCCAGGGCCCGTTGCGCCCTCCCTTCACCGTCCTCTCCCTCTAGCTCACCACCTCGCTCTCTCTCTTTGTGCAGGGGCTCCGCCCGACCTTCCCCGTCGCCTGGAGTCCTCCCGCCGGTCGCCTGCCGCATCTCCGGCCAGATCCGGCGCCCCCTGGTTGGATCCACGCGCCACCAACCCGTTTTGGCCGTTCCCGGCCTCCCCGTCGTCCTCGAGCGCTCTCGCCGGAGCCCCTCGTCCCACCGCCGCCGCCATGGTTCTGCTCAGGTTCGAGCAGAACAGCTTGCCTGCTCGCTGCGCCTCCGTGCGTGGGCTAGCCGGCCACGTGGGCCTCCCAGGGCCCACCTCCACCAACCCGTCTGCCCGGCCTGCTTCCCCTCCGCATGGGCCTCAGCCCGCTAGGTGAGTGCCCACCTATCCAACGGCAGTGCGTGATTTAGTTATCCCGCGCGCACTCCGTTTTTTTCTAGAAAAACTGCCAAGTCCCAGAATTGCTACATAATGTGTGCATATTTGGATGCTTGTAACTTTCTGCATGTCGCTCCGTTTTGCATGTATGATATATCACAATGTTCACCATGAGATGCTCTTCATTTCATTCCATTGTGCCATGCTTGTTTGAGTTTATCTTGATGCCCTAATCATCGTTGCAAGAGTGCTATATGATGTTAACTGCTGTCTGTTTACAGAACTTGTTGATTTGTTATTTTCATTGCATTTTGTGTGTGCATCCTATGAGCTTGATGTCTACATGAATTTTGAACTACATCATGCCATCTTTACGGAGGTGCTTGTCTTGTATTTCTGTGATATATGTGGTGACTGGCACAAGCATGCAAAGTAGCCTCCATGATGTTGCTGATTTCCGTGTCTTGGTCATTTCTGCTAAGTCCGTAGCTGTAACATTGTGATGCCATGTAAACCTGCTGTCACCATGAGTTCTATGCCTAATCTGGAGATGTTCACTAAGGATGTTCTGTTATAAATGTTATGATCTATCCATCAATGCCCTTTTTTCATTTATAGCCTGCCTTATCTTGTTGTAATCTTGCTCCAAACTTGCTAAATAATGTTGCTGTCATCCTGTTAACATGAAGTCCAGTATTGCCATGTGTTTTGCTAGTGATCCATGCACCCTATGAACTTGCTCTTGACATTTTTAGCTCCATAATTGTGTCTTCTTACTGTGGGTCACCTTGTCATGCCATTTATTGGTTTGGGGTGGGTTTTACAAGCTCACCAACAGGCCTACTTATCGTTGTTTCTGCCATGTACTGTTATTTTCACTGTCTGAATCTGTCATATTACTTGCTATGTTTACATGGGTGCCATCATATCTTATGTACCTTTTTGGCTCGTGATCAGTAAGGGACATTTGTTCTATGCAATTAGTAGATTCATGCCATGCATCTGTTTGCTATGATATCTTCCTGTAGCATGTTTTTTGATAGCTCTAGACTTTGCAACCTGATGTTATTTATGCCATGTCCAGTGATTTTCGGCTAAGTCTGTGAAACTGTTATTAGTTGTACTCTTGCCATGTCCTTTTGAGCATGCTCTAGTGATTTCTAGAGATAACTCAGTGTTCATGTTTTGTCGTGCTTTACCTTTACATCATGTCCATGCCTTTTGCTGTCATGTTAGGATGCTATAGCATATTGTTTTGATGCATGCCAAAATGCCTATTTGCTGTTTTGGACAGATTGTTGTTATATCTTGTTTGGAGTGTATGTGTTGCACTGTTGCTCCGTTTTGTGCATGCTCTATATGAAACTTGCTTAGTTTTTCATGAGTTTCATATTACCTTGTTGCATCCTTGTTTTGAGAGTGTTTGCTTGATGTTTGGATGCATTTTGCATCAATTCCATGTTTAACTTGTTTAGCTCATATCTTCTAGGCCGTAGCTCCGAACTAAATGAACTTTATATGTAACTTGACTACAATTTCGTGTAGATAATCATGGTGCTCTTTAACTTGCTGTTTAACAACTTGAACTTAATGTTTGTTCAGATCTGGACCAATTTCGAAATTTGCATATGAGGACTTACCGGAATTGTCATATGTCGTTTCCGGCCTCATTTAAACTTGCTTTGATGTGTTGTTCTTGTGTGCATCATCTCTTGCCATGAGTAGCTTCATGTAGCCTTTTCATGCATCATACTTGGTTGAGCATCATGTCTTGCTTATGTGTTTTGTGTTTACCATGTTGTTTGCTTCTTTCCGGTTGTGCTTCTCCTCGATAGTTCCTGTTTCGTTGCATTCGTGAGGATTCGTTCGTCTACGCTTGGTTCGTCTTCGTGGCTTCACCTTCTTCATGGACTCGTTCTTCTTCCTAGCGGGATTTCAGGCAAGATGACAGTAACCTTGGATCTCATTACTATCATTGTTATGCTAGTTGATTCGTTCTATCGCTATGCTGCGCCACCTATCACTTGCTCTTCAAGCCTCCCAAATTGCCATGAAACCACCTCTAACCTTGCTCTCCCTTCCGAGCAAACCATTGTTTGGCTATGTTACCGCTTTTGCTCAGACCCTCTTATAGCGTTACTAGTTGCAGGTGAAGATGAAGATTGCTCCATGTTGGATTATGTTTATGTTGGGATATCAAAATATCTCTTATTTAATTAATGCATCTATATACTTGGTAAAGGGTGGAAGGCTCGGCCTTATGCCTGGTGTTTTGTTCCACTCTTGCCGCCCTAGTTTCCGTCATACCGGTGTTATGTTCCTTGATTTTGCGTTCCTAACGCGGTTGGGTGTTATGGGAACCCCTTGACAGTTCGCTTTGAATAAAACTCCTCCAGCAAGGCCCAACCTTGGTTTTACATTTGCCTCACCTAGCCTCTTTTCCCTTGGGAGTCGCGCCCCCGAGGGTCATCTTATTTTATCCCCCCCGGGCCAGTGCTCCTCGGAGTGTTGGTCCAAACTAGAGCACCGTGCGGGACCATCCCTTGGCAACTTGGGTTACGTCGGTACCTGTACGCTTAGCTTATCCGGTGTGTCCTGAGAACGAGATACGTGCGACTCCTATCGGGATTGTCGACACATCGGGCGGCTTTGCTGGTCTTGTTTTACCATTGTCGAAATGTCTTGTAAACCGGGATTCCGAGACTGATCGGGTCTCCCCGGGAGAAGGAATATCCTTCGTTGACCGTGAGAGCTTATAATGGGCTAAGTTGGGACACCCCTGCATGGTATAAACTTTCGAGAGCCGTGCCCGCGGTTATGTGGCAGATGGGAATTTGTTAATGTCCGGTTATAGAGAACTTGACACTCGACTTAAATAAAACGCATCAACCGCGTGTGTAGCCGTTATGGTCTCTTCTCGGCGGAGTCTGGGAAGTGAATACGGTTTATGGGTTATGTTTGACGTAAGTAGGAGTTCAGGATCACTTCTTGATCATTGCTAGCTTCACGACCGTTCCGTTGCTCCTCTTCTCGCTCTTATTTGCATATATTAGCCACCATACTTTGCTTAGTCGCTGCTGCAACCTCACCACTTTACCCCTTCCTTACCCATTAAGCTTTGCTAGTCTTGATACCCATGGTAATGGGATTGCTGAGTCCTCGTGGCTCACAGATTACTACAACAACAGTTGCAGGTACAGGTTTTGCGATGATCATGACGTGAGAGCAATGTTAGCTTGTATTGGAGTTCTTCTTCAGCTTCTTCTTCGACCAGGGGATAGGTTCCAGGTTGGCAGCCTGGGCTAGCAGGGTGGATGTCGTTTGAGCTTCTGTTTGTGTTTCATCCGTAGTCGGATGTTGCTCTTATGTATGATGTTGGTGTAATCTTGTGCCATTTGTATGCCTTGTATGGATCCCCATCTATTATGTAATGTTGATGTAATGATATCCACCTTGCAAAAGCGTCTTCAAGATGCGCTTCTATCCTTGGTGGGACCTTCGAGTTCCTTTAGGATAGGGTCGCATCTTGGGTGTGACACTCCCCACCGAGCAACGCCCCGCCGGAAGCCCTGCAGCATCGTCCCCGACCTCGTCTTCATCCTCTAGCCGCCGGCGACCTCACCGGGGATTCGCGAGCTCCAGCCCGTCCCCGGCCTCGCCGTTGCCTCTACTAGAATCGCCGTGAGCCCCTGCCCCTTTCCCCTCTCTCCCCGTGCTCGTCCGCGCCTTCTAACCACCGTGGCCATCGAAGCCGATAGTTCCTCGCCGCCGGCCATGTCGCCACCGCGGCTACGGCCCTGTAAGCACGCGTCCAAGCTCACCACTGAACTCACTGCACCCCCACAAGCCTAACGTGCCCATCCGCGGCTCCTGCCATGCACGGCATCGTTGGTTCCGTCGATGCCCGAACTCCGGCGACCGCAAAAGAGCTCGCCGCCGTCGGCTCCGGCCACCCCAGCGCCTCCCACCGCCACCGTTCGACGCGCGCCACTCCACTCGTTCGAACGCAACAAGCCACGCCAGAATTGGTGCCCTGTGGCTCGATTCCGACGCCCTCCACCGCGTCTGGCCTCGCCGGCGTCGAGTCGCTGCTGGGTTTGACCCCGCTGGCCTGGGTTGACCCCGGTTTGACCTCCTCTGGGTCCTGACGTGTGGGCCCAAGACCCTGCTTAATTAGTGTTAGGTTTAATTAGTGCTAATTAACTTAGTTAACCCACTGACTCGCTGACATGTGGGCCCAGCCCTGCTGACATTTTAGTTAGTGTTAGCTTAGCGCTAATTAACTCAGTTAATTAACTGAGTCACTGACCAGTGGGCCCCACTGGTCAGGTTGGACCTGGACTGGGTCAGTTGACCTGCTGAGGTCAGCCTGACGCAATGCTGACGCAGTAATAGGCTTTTCTGGATTTATTCTTATTCAGGTAATTTCAGAAAATAGTGCAAACTTTTAAAAATCATAGAAAATAATCTATAACTCAGAATGAAATAAATTATATATGAAAAATGATCAGAAAAATCCAATCTATCCATCTGTACTGGTTTCATGCATGTTTAAACAACTTAAGCTTGCTGTTTAGATCAAAACATGATAATACACTTTATAAGTTCTTAGTTTGAATTTGAACCTTTGGTTCAAATCAACTCAAACCCTTATGTTCTTAGCTGCATTAGCTCAAACCACAACATATTGCCATGTCATGATCATGCATCATATTGTTGCATTGCATTGATTGTGTTCTTCCCTGTTTGCCAGTAATTGTCCCCTCTCAGTAGATGATGTTCCGACGATGAGTTCGATGACACCGATGAAGAACTATACTATCTTCAGAAGTGCCAGGCAAGCAAAACCACCTTGTTCATTCCGATACAATCCCATTCTCTCGCTCCTGCTCTCTTTTGTTGCATTAGGACAACAACGATTCATGTGTTACATGTTGCGGTAGTTGAACCCCTTTTCCTCTGCATGACCTGTCATTGCCACAGTAAATATATGAAACCCACTAGCATGAGTAGGAGTTGTTTGAGCCCTGATGTGCCTACTCATTCATGCTTGTTGTCATGCTTGCTACTACTTAGAGTTGAGTCAGGTCTCATTCATCGGAGATGAATCGGAGGCGTGTGAACATGTCCTACTGTTGAGAGCTAAGTGTGTGAACACGATTTGGTAAAGGTAGCGGTGAGAGACCCTGTAGGAGTACATGGTGGGTTGTCTCATTGAAACCGTCCTCGGGAACTGAGTTCTGTGTTTGTGATCCATGAACAGCTACTACCACACATTGGGATCCTTAATTGACTCTCTCGGCTTCTTAACCACCCATGTCCTCTGCCCAGGAGTTGCAAGTAGTTTCTGGTGTTTGTAGTATGCTGGAGGCCGTGCGCAGCGCTGACCCGAGGGGTGGGCTGTGATGCGGTAGGCACGTGGCCGGGTATACCGGGCGCCTGTTTGGTGTCGTGGAACCCTGTACACATCGTTCGGGGCCGTATGTGGAAACCTCGGCCGAACTCCCTGCGGATGGAACCTGAATAGGCGATAAACCTGGACTAGAGACTTGAGTGTTTAGGTAGGCCGTGGCTGACACCCTCACTGGGCTTCGGCTTGAAGGTTGCCGAGTACATGTCGTGTAAACGGCGATAAGTGGTGAGAGCGTGTGTGAAGAAGTACACCCCTGCAGGGTTAACATCATCTATTCGAATAGCCGCGTCCGCGGTAATGGACTTCTGGGTTGCCTATAACAGTTCATAGACAAGTGAAAGTGGATACTCTAAAATGTGCAAGATAAGCATGAGTGCTACGGATGGCGTTCTCGTAGGGAGACAGGAGCGGAGCCATAGTGGTGTATTGATATGATGAATATGTGGACTAGTGTGCGCCACCTCAAAAGAGTTACTTGCAGTCATAGTTTAGGATAGCCACCGAGTCAAAGCTGGCTTGCTGCAGTTAAACTCCACCACCCTCCTTTGTTGATAATGATGCATACTTAGTTAGTTCTGATGTAAGTCTTGCTGGGTACATTTGTACTCACGTTTGCCTATTTTATGTTTTGGAGAGAGACGTCAGTCTCGCTAGTAGTTCCGTGTGGACTTCGACGTTTAGCTTGATACCTCAGCTACGATCTTGTGCCCTCGGCAGGATCTGGTAGATAGTCAGGCTTCTCATCCTTTTTCATTTGTAGATGTCTGTACCCAGACATGTTAAGCTTCCGCATGTGCTTTGATGCCATGATGCCATGTTGTATTTACACATATGGAGCATATCGAGCATATTGTGTGTATGATTGAAATGCTTGGTATGTGTGGGATCCGACAACCTAGTTGTTTATCCTTGGTAGCCTCTCTTATGGGGAAATATAGTCTTGTGCTTCCATGAGCCATAGTAGTCCGCTACAGCCCGGTTCACCGGAGTCCTGCTAGCCCAGCACTACTGCTCTGGAACATTTGACTGGCCGGCATGTGATTCATTTCGTTCATGTGTCTGTCCCTTCGGGGAAATGTCACGCGGTGACATCCGGAGTCCTGCCTAGCCTGCAGCAGCCCGGTTCATCGGAGTCCTGTTAGCCCAGTGCTACAGCCCGGATTCGCACGCTGCTGACCGACATGCTCGATGTTGATTCATGTATGCCTGTCCCCGTAAGTTAGTGCCACTTTGGGTTCACGACTAGTCATGTCCGCCCGGGTTCTCTGTCATATGGATGCTAGCGACACTATCATATACATGAGCCAAAAGGCGCAAACTGTCCCGGGCCATGGTAAGGCGACACCCGTGGGAATACCGTGTGTGAGGCCGCAAAGTGATATGAGGTGTTACCGGTTAGATCTATGTGACTTGGAATCGGGGTCCTGACAACGAGTTACACGTATTTTGCAAGTTTACGAACAAAAATGAAAGCGGCATAGAATATCACATCCACCCCGCAGCTTAGATGCTATGGTGATACGAGTTTTTACATCGTTGGATGTGAGATCCAATGGCTTGGGAGTAGTCTTTGTAATTATGCGCAATTTACAAACTCTCCAAAGGTTTTTTTGCAAATAAAACATTCAGGCCTCGTGTGTGCCGCTACATCTTGGATCCAACGGCTCCCCGTTGCTCATATTAGGTGCTCCCCGTAGCTTAATTAGCCGCTACGATGATACGAGCATCTAGGTCGTATGATCTGTGATCAGATGGCACATGCGTAGTACTTGTACTTTCTGCGCAATTCCCAAACTCTCTCAGCCGTATATTGCAAAAACATTCAAACCTCCTACTGTGGGCTGTTAGATCTCCGTGAACTCGTATCACCATAGAATCTACGGTGCGGGAGCACCTCATATTCTCTTGTGCGAGAAAACATCACGTGCTCTCGCAGCTTGGATGCTACGGTGATACGAGCTTCGAGGTCGTTTGATCTGAGATCCAAGGGCATCTGAGCAGTCTTTGTGCTTGTAAACAGTGGCCGAACTCTTTGGGGTCTTTTCTGCAAAAAACCATCCGAACCACCGAGGAGTTGTTGGGTCACAAATCCAACGGCTCCGAAGAGCTTGTATCACCAAAGCATCTAAGGTGTGGTAGCACATGATATTCTTACATACAGGAGAATATGATGTCCTCCTTCATCTTAGATGCTACGGTGATACGAGATTCGAGGACGTTGGATATGGGATCCAAGGGCATCTGAGTAGTTTTTGTACAAATTGTGTGCAATTCTCAAACTCATTAAGGTTTCCTGTAAACATATTAAGACATCATGTGAGGTGCTATATCTCAGATCTACAAGCTCCAAGCAACTCGTATCAGCATATAGCATCTAAGGTGTGGGGGCACAAGATATTCTCCCGGGGAGGAGGGGGGTGCACAACCAATCGGTGTTGGGAGCTAGGGTGGGGACAAATATAATCTAAACAATCCTAAACAGAGCTTCCCAATTTTATCTAAGGTCGAGGGGTTAACCCCCGACAATCTACATAGCTCCACCTAAACACAACATTTGCATGTACTGTAGTACTAGACTTAATATTCATGTTTCAGTTTCATGTTCATTTTAAACATTGAATTGAGGACCATGCATGTCTTACATTTTACTCCCTTCGTTCCTAAGTATTAGTCTTTTTAGAGATTTCAAATGGACTGGCACATACAGATGTATATAGACATATTTTAGAGTGTAGATTCACTCATTTTGTTCCGTATGTTGTCACTTGTTGAAATCTCTAAAAGATTAATATTTAGGAACAGAAGGAGTATTTTTGAATTTGTGTCATACATGCATGGTTTGGAAAAATAGATGCACTATACTTATTGGATTGTTGTTGTGTTCGTGTGTGTGTGTGTGGTCATATGCTTGATACATACAAAGTTTTCTCACCACCATATTGTTCATCTTTTAAATTTGAATTTGCAATGAAAAACTTAGTATGGATACCTTGAAATGTGAAATCCACGTTGAGATCACTATATCACAAACTCACTCTAATTCAAGAAATCGTCATAAATCAATTACCATGTCGAGATTACTATTTGCAAGGAAAATACGGGCATTGTAATACACATAGATTCGTTCGGCAATTTAAAAGATTCCTTCCGTATTCTCGAATGGTAGGACCAACGGCGTACCAGCCAGACCTTGGCTCGTGTTGATCCTAAAAAAACCGGGCTCGTGTCCTTTTGGTGGCGTGCGTGGTACACACATTAGGCAACCCCAACCAGTCGAGCCTCCGCGTTTCGAGTCGAATTATCTGGCGGCCAGAATTCCAGCCCTAGGAAATTCCCCTCATGTCCCTGGTCCATAATGACTACCGATGAACAATGGAGGGATGATTTAGTAACTAGACAACGTTACCTACCGTGCCAAGCACGGTTCAATTCCCTCGGTCGCCGCTCCCCAAGGTCACCCGTCAACTGCATTGCCTAGTACTACTACTACTACACCAGGATGAGCATAGAATTGCGCCCGTTTGTTCATGCCTAGTACTTGAGTTAATATATCAGGGACCCCTCAAAAAAAGAGTTAATATATCAGGCAATGCACTGGTACGGACGGATTATCCTCTTACTCTGCATATATAACTTGTCTGAAGTCTAACTAAGCAAAATGTTTGACTAAATCCTTTCTTAAGAAGTACAATAGGACAGATGTATCGCTTGAAAATTTATTGCATGATGCAGGTTATGATATTGTTTCGAATCCTGGATTTTAAATTTCAGAAAATCCAAAAGTGACCAGAAATTCATGAAACTAAGCATGGTCACGTGATATGGCACAAATATTCCTTTGTAATTTTCTTCTTCAATTTGAGACAAGGTGCTTATGACAAGTTGCACAAATGAAGAGCCAAGGTATTTTGGAACAAAGACCTTTCACGTCAAGGCGAACGCTTTCACCATTGAAACCATGGGTGTTTACGTGCCGCCACGAGTCCCGCTTCTCATCGGCAGGTGCCGTCCGAGCAAGCATGTGAGTCGACGGGAGGCGTGCCAGCAGACCACTGCACCGGCTAACAGGGAGGCGTGCGAGCAGACCGCTGCGCAGGCTCACCGGGAGGTGAGACCTTTGACCAGGCTCCGCCGCCCACCTTCGCCCCAACTGCTCCCACTTTTAATGTTGCCAGCGCCGCAGTTTAAAATCAACCCCGCACTACCCGGTATCACTACAATCTTCTCTCTTCCTCTCTGATTTTCCTATCGTATACCTCCAACCAGCCTGACCTAAACGTACGCCATGCCGCATCACGATGGTCTGCACTTAGTCTTCCAGTTTCTTGAGGAAGACACCCAGCCGGAGTCTCAAGAACATAAGGCGCTTTGGGACGAGCTTGAACCGTCCTTGCGGGAAGACGCACGCCTGTCCCCGCTCCCGTTCCGGCTCCCGTCGCCCCGACTGCGCCAGCGCCTATCCCCGTGGCATTGATGGGCTGGGAGCCGCACATTGTCGCCGAGCTTGATGCCACAGGATTCCACGAGGTCCCCGCCGACTTTCACGCGCCCGTGCACCTTCCAGCGCATGCGCCTGTGCGTGCACTGGCGCACACGCCCGTGCCGGTGCCCATGCACCTGCCAGCGCATGCGCCTACGCGTGCACTGACGTGCGCGCCCATGCTGGTGCCCGTGCACACGAATGTCTCCGCCGCGCCGTTTCCAGCGCCTGTCCCCGCGCGGGTGCCAGTGCCCCCCTCAGCGGCATGGATGGCCGCCGTCGACCGCTTCCTTGCACCAACGCCACTCGCCTCCTCCCGCCAGTTGACTCGCTACTAGAGACCGAAGTCCAGAACATTGTGGCCTTCCTTGAAGCTAGGGCCAACGTCTAGGAGTACACCAACAAGGGCGCAAGACGCCGCCGTCGCCGTCGGTCAGTGGCCCGACGACACACAGAGCACGGCAAAGGAGCCGCTTCCCACCACAAGACGCCCCCGCCGCCGCCGCGTAATCTAAATTTGCCATGAAAAATGTTCGGATTGCCATGCTTAAATTCCAAACCTTTATTATTTCCGTTTATTTTAGATCGATCGTCGTATGAATGTAAAGTTAGAGTCAGACTGAATGAAATCTATGGTTTGATCAATTGAATGTTCTGCTAGAGCTGTATCAAATTAAATATAAAACGTCATCAAGCCACATGTATTCCTTCTCATCCAGCGACCTAGTGAAAGGATCGATATAGTTGACTAGAGGGGGGTGAATAGGCAACTAACAATTTTTAGCTTTTCTTTACCAATTTAAACTTTGCATCAAAGTAGGTTGTCTAGATATGCAACTAGGTGAGCAACCTATATGATGCAACAATAATAAGCACACAAGCAAGCAATTGATAACACACAAATAAGCTAGCACAAGTAAAGGCACGAGATAACCAAGAGTGGAGCCGGTGAAGACGAGGATGTGTTACTGAAGTTCCTTCCTTTTGAGGGGAAGTACGTCTCCGTTGGAGCAGTGTGGAGGCACAATGCTCCCCAAGAAGCCACTAGGACCACCGTATTCTCCTCACGCCCTCACACAATGCGAGATGCCATGATTCCACTATTGGTGCCCTTGGAGGCGGCGACCAGACCTTTACAAACAAGGTTGGGGCAATCTCCACAACTTAATTGGAGGCTCCCAATGACACCACAAAGCTTCACCACAATGGACTATGGCTCCGTAGTGACCTCAACCGTCTAGGGTTCTCAAACACCCAAGAGTAACAAGATCCGCGGGGGATTAGTGGGGGGAATCAAATTTCTCTTGGTGGAAGTGTAGATCGGGGCCTTCTCAACCAATCCCTAGAAAAACAACAAGTTTGATTGGCTAGGGAGAGAGATCGAGCGAAAATGGAGCTTGGAGCAACAATGGAGCTTAGAAATGGAAGAGGTAGTCAACTCGGAGAAGAAGATACCCCTTATATACTGGAGGGACAAATCCAACCGTTATCCACCAACTCAGCCTGTGCAGCACGGTACTACCGCGCCGGGGACGCGGTACTACCGCACGGGCACGCGGTACTACCGCAGGGCCCCGCGATACTACCGCCCAAGCAGCACAAACCAGGACAGCCCAAATGCACTAAAGCAGAGGGCGGTAGAACCACTGGCGCAGTACTACCGCTCCCCTTTGCGGTACTACCGCAAGGCAGGGATGTTCCAGATTTGGGGAAGGCACAGACATATAAAATACATTCGTGGAAACTTCCGCTGAGTTGGAGTCAATGCAAAAATCCAACACAGTAGTACCGTAAGCCAGGAGCGGTACTACCGCGCGGGGTGCGGATGTAAAAAAATTACATCCGCTCCTACTGCCGCGCAAGCTGCTGAGCTAGGCCAGAACGCACGGTACTACTGTGCACCGGGCGCGGTACTACCGCGTAGGGCGCGGATGTAAAAAATTACATCCGCCCCTACTACTGCAGCCGCAGCAGTGCCTGACCTGGGCCACGGTACTACAACTCCAAAGGAGCGGTACTACCGTGGGCACGTGCGGTACTACCGCGCCTGGGCCCGGTACTACCGCAAGGGCCTGCGGTACTACCGCTCCTAGGAGCAGTACTACCGCCACTACAAAAAATACACTTCCGTGATGATACGTGTTTGTCACAGTAGGTCGCGTTTTTTGTCATGCATGTACATCCATGAAAAATTTAAGACAGAATCAAGATAGTCATACGTGTGCTGTCGTAGAAGTGTTCCATGACATTACCAAAATTATCATCACGGAAGTGTCCACTTCCATGACAATAAATCGCGCGTCAAAGAAGTGCTTTCGTCAAGGGTGACCGACACGTGGCATCCACCGTAACGGAACGCCGTTAAGCTATCGGGTCGGGTTTTGGATCCGATAACCCGTTAACAGCCCCGACCAATGGGGATTTTCCACGTGTAAAATCATCATTGGCTAGAGGAAACAAGTGTCGGCTCATCGTTGGGACAGATGTCATCCACTCACTGGACAGAAGGCGCCTATGATACGTCGACACGTGGCACGGCCCAACAGTGGCCCATTCCTGTGAAAAGGCCGGCCCGTTTGACTTGGTCAAAAGCTGGCGGGCCAGCCCATGGAAAGCCTGTTAACGGCATGTTCGCATATAGCCTATTTACAGCCCGCTAACCCAAGGCCCGTTACGCCCTATCCGAATTAGGCCCACTAGCATCATCTGGGCCATCCAATATGATTCCAGACCGTTTTCACTTCTGGCCCATGTATAGCCCATGACGTCTTTCGACCCATATGAGGCCCTTTGTAACTCTTGGCCCATTAGCGGCCCGTGCTGAAACTGGCCCGTAATGAACAGTGTATTACTTTACACCCATTAACGGCCCATGGTGAAACTGGCTTGTAATGAACAGTGTATCACTTTATACCCATTAACGGCCCATTATTCCGTTGGGCCGTTTCCAGCCCAAGTTAACTTTCGGCCTTCTGAGGGCCCATTTATTCTTCGGCTCATTTGCAGCATTCGGTTACTTACGGCCCGTTACTGTTATTTTCTGCTTGTGGGCCAAATTCAGCCCGTCGTTACAGTCGGCCCGTTTGTGGACCGTTATTCTGTTGGGCCATTTTCATAACATCACCAAATACGGCCTATTAACGGCCCGTTATGGTCAGCCCATAAAACGTACGATTTCCATTAAAGGCCCGTACAAGACCCATAAATGAGTCGGCGGCCCATGGATCCTACGAGACGTAGAAGGCCCATGGATCCTACGAGACGTACAAGGCCCATGGATCCTACGAGACGTACAAGGCCCATGGATCCTACGAGACGTAGAAGGCCCATGGATCCTACGAGACGTAGAAGGCCCATGGATCCGACGGCCCGTGAAGGGCCATGGTCGGGCGAGTTGGCCCCCATTTGAACGATATAGCATATTCAAAGAATTATCCTACTCAATACTATACAACAAAGAGATCAAGGCATAGAAAGGTAGAATAATCCTACACTATACAATAAAGAAATTACAGCCGCTTATACCCACTGGGCATTATGGTTCGGCACAGGTGATAATAAAGCATACACAAACAGCAAATTACATACACTTGGCAAATACAGCTCATACATCACGGACGCGCATCAACTTAACTCCATTTGAACTATAATCTCTTCAGAAAATAGGATTGGACGGATTCAGATAGCACAAATTTCAGTCTGCAAAATCTCCAATTCCTTCATGGTTACCTCAGTGTCTTGTTTCATTTTTTTGACTCCTGCATCTAATACCTGCATGTCCAGTCTCAACTTGTTGATTCTACGTTGACAATCATGTACACGTTGTCTTGCCACCTCTAGTTGATGCTCTAGAACATCAGCACATTCCAATTCCAATCCATAATCATTCGGTAACGGCCATGCCGCACTGCTCGCAGATCTTTGTGTTGATGTCACTTCATCCTGAAATGTTTCTGTAAGTACACATGACTAGGCCAAAAATATAGTTACAACAGTGAAGCGAACAAGACACTATTTTGTACTACATGGCAAAATAGGACTAACAATAATGTTACACGTCACTTTCAAAAAAAATGTTACACGTCATGAAGCATAAGCAGGTGATATTTTAAAAATTATAAAAAAGATAGTCTGTGCAGCCAACATACAGAAATTCCTCTTAGCTCACCAGAGGAGCATGATGTTGGGGCCCAATCGAAAACACAGACAAGTTACAAATTTAGACAGCACGTTGCGTATAAGTAAGCAAGCAGTTGGCCATTCTGTGCCTCAATTAAATTCTTAGGGAGCATGATGAACAGCAGAGGGTTTCATACAAACATACTATAGCAGGCAAAACTATGCAATCATTAGCGTAGTATAAACTAGATTGTGTGCCTCATGCAATAATAGTTGGTTAATAGACTTCAAAGCTTTAGGCACACTTCGGTAGAGTACTTAAATGGTAAGGCCTTTAATATGTCAACTAATAGTAATACAAGTACCGAACATCAGGCATGATTATTTGGGCATCTCGTTAACTGAGGACAAATAAAGCAATTGAAAAGAGAAAATTAACTATGCCTGAAACAAACAAGGAATTGAACTGTTGAGTTGCATACAGTGACTTACCTTAGCAGGTTGAAGAGGCTCAGCGCAGCTCCTACTTCTCTTGCAAGGCTCCTTCCTAACATCTTGTACTTGGAAATCCTCAATCTTATCTTCATTGCACCCCCCTGCAAGGTGACACAAACTAGTTACTCGTCTCCTTGGAAGATAAATATGCATACTTTCCAGTCTGTGAACACAAAAGGATGAGATTATAACAAAACAACACCACATAATGAAACATGCCGCATCTCTTGCACTTGCACACAATGAAATGAGCATTTACTATGTCTGCACTATGTAAAAACTAGGCATACCTTCGAACTAGATCTCCAGGTACTCTTGGAGAGCCTACTGTAGTGTACAACCAAACCTTTATGTCACCTATGAGTTAGACAAGGCCCCACTACAGCAGCCCTTAGTGTTTAAATCGTTGACAAGCTCTGTTAGAGTGTTAGGTCAAGAACAGCAAGTAATCAAAGCAAACAGTCCTAGTATGGCTGGCTGATGCAAACAAGCAATTGAACAGATGTGTGAGCAAATCTTACATATCAAGAAAAGAAGCAAAGAAGGAGGCTTAAAGACCATCACTTGACTGACCAGATTTAAGGGGCATTTAAACATCATGTGCAACGTATGAACTAACATAAACATTGCATATTCCAGATTCTACAATGGAATGCACATGTATTAGGTTATGCCATGTATGATGATGCCTAAATGTACAGATAGCAGGCAGGAGTGATTCATCATTGCACGCATAATTGAATTGCAGGTTAAGGGCCAGTTCGATTCCGCCTTTTCAGGGCATATTGTCAAAATAAGCCATAAAAGATGTAAAGAAGTCATTTTTGAGTTATGGGCTTGGGCTTAACTAATTTAGCATTGGAGGGGGGTGTTTCGGGTAGAACCTCACTAAAAATTGAAGGGAAGGGGAATAGTGAAATGACTCTGTTGTCTGCCTATATTACACTCAAAATGCAACTGCTGACGCCCGTGTCACACCTGACCCTCAAGTAAAAACAAACACGCAAACATTCATTGCCCTGCCCGCTTGCATCTCCTCTCCCCTTTCCCTCTACCTCGATCCCCTGCCTGCAGCACTAGGGTTCCTCCAGCGAGCCGTCGCCACTGGTCCCATCTGGCCTGGTCGGCGGGTAGGGGCAAATCTCCCTGGCTGCTCCTCCCTCTGGCGCCGCCCCTCATTCTCATGGTCTCCAGTAGCTGCTCCACTGTGTTCGTCCAACGCACTACTCCGGCGGGCGCTGCACAACAACGGCTGAGGCCACACTGCGGCAGAAGGCACCTTATTCCCCCTCCCCTCCTCCCAGGCCATGGCCTTGAGGTGCTGTTGAAGGATGAGCTCATCCAACAAGGTGAGGATCTCCTCTGATTTGTTGCCAAATTTTCATTCTGATCCACTATACGATGAATTGCTATGAGCTGCTTCTGCTGCTGCTATATGATGCATTGCTCTGAGCTGCTCCTGCTGCTGCTATATGATGAATTGCTATGAGCTGCTGCTGCTGTATGATGAGTTGCTATGAGCTGCTGCTGCTATATGATGAATTGCTATGAGCTGCTGCTGCTATATGATGAGTTGCTACAAGCTGCTCCTGCTGCTATATGATGAATTGCTATGAGCTGCTCCTGCTGCTGCTATATGATGAATTGCGATGAGCTGCTCCTGCTGCTGCTATATGATGAATTGCTATGAGCTACTGCTGGTATATGATGAATTGCAGACTGCTGCTGCATGATGAGTTGCTATGAGCTGCTGCTGCTATATGATGCTTTCAGGTGGTGCTGCTATACGTTAATAACCAGCCACTTGGACCATTGAATTTCAATAAATAATTGTTCTTCATTTAAATGTGGGTCATGCGTTCTTCGTTTAAATTAGGCAATGGGATCTCTATGGAAAACATTGACCAAAGTAGATTGTGCCAAGTAGATGGTATCTTTGTATTTGCATTTTGAGAAAATAGTGATGGTCTGTTTTCCTATCATATTAATTACTGCACTGGGTTCAATTTGTGATGTTTGCAAGTCAAATTAATTTCCAGATGGGCAGCAAAATTAAAAAAATATAATGCAATCTAGACTTTCCACTGATCATACCAATGATAAGCTGAAAACGCAATGAAAAGAACTGGTTGGCTTATTACATGGAGCTTCTATTCACAGGTGCTTATTTTCTTAGGATAACTCGTAATAACTATCCCTAAGAAACTTGGCTAATAGAACTGGCATACAAATAACATGTCACGATGATTGCAATGGAGGAGTGACGTACCATAGCACAATGTATAGGCTCACCACTGCCTCTCCTTTTTTTGCGATGTTCCATGAAATTGCCACATACATCTTGTACTTTTTCATTGTGTAACCCTATCTGCAAGTTGACACGGTTAATTTCAGACATCTCTACATGATACTACATTGCATATCCCTTGCGCATATTTAAACCACCAATTAACGATTGTGTGCGTACCATAAACTAGCCATGACTCTGTATGCTGGACTAGCAGGCACTCTAAGGGAGCCTAATGTAGTGCACTGGAATTCCTACATGCCACCTACGATTTTATGTAATGTACTGCCCCTGTACCTAAATATATGTCTTTGTAGAGATTCCAGTATGGACCACATACAGATGTATATAGATGCATTTTCGAGTGTAGATTCACTCATTTTGCTCCGTATGTAGCCTATAGTGGAATCTCTAGAAAGACTTATATTTAGGAACGGAGGTACGAGGTAGTATCATGTATGACATCTACATATCTAATTTAGCAGCCAGTAGTAGAAATCATTGTCTGCACAAAGGGATCACTGGTCGAAAATCCTAGCAACGCACGCTCGCAGGCACAGAGCAATACAAGAGAGAGACGTGCTTACAAGATCATAGCAATGCCTTAGTCCAGGATCTTGGTTGGCCAAGCTGTTAGATCCAGAAGAAACATCGTCCTTGTAGTTTTTGCCAGCTGCATAACAGGTAATAGCGACCGGTTAGTATATTTGAAGTACATCGGGCAGGTGATGCTGGACGGGTTTAAAGGTGACAAGTACCTAGGCCGTGGCGGGTGCTTGGACTCTCTCCAGACGGTGGGAATCAGGTTAGAAACATCGAGGGTGATGACGCTGCGCTGGCTGTCGGGGTCCGGTAAGGAGATCTAGAACTGTCGAGTAGGGTGTTTGTGGAGCGGCTCCGGTAGGGTGGACTACGGTGTGGGCGAAGCGGATCTATGGCCGTGGACGAGGGTGTAGGTGAAGCTGCTCCGGTGGTTGGGTTAAGGATGGTGTCGACGACGCGGATCTGCGGTCGTGGACGGGGCGTCAGAAGCTGCTCCGGTGGTTGGGTTAAGGATGGTGTCGACGACGTGGATCTGCGGCCGTG
>NC_057805.1:110686639-110727915 GCF_018294505.1 Triticum aestivum | reverse complement strand
GGCTATGGTACGCCGGTGGATGAGCAATCTAGGGTTTCGAGAGGGGAGGGGAGAAAGGGCGATGAAGTACGGACGACGTGATGTAAGATGCTCTGGTGATGTGGAGTTAGTCGTTTTTGCGGGAGGGGGAGAGGAAATGGGGGTGCCGTGTAGTGGGGGAACCAGAAGTTACCAAAGCAGCCCCGACCTAACATGTAGATGAGGGCGGTATTGTAACTGTTGGTCTCCGTGCACCAAGGACAAAAGGGGGATTTCGCATGCTAAAGACTAAGGTGGCGGAAATTTTAGAAGGAGGCGGGAGATTTTGCTGCCCACGGGATCGTTCGTATCCAGTTTCAACTAATTTTGGACCGTGCTAGCCGGAAGGTCATGCTAGACTGTGTACACGGGGCACGCGTCAGCAGTTAATAACTGGTGTGAAGTCCACCCCAGAAAAAAAGACAATAACTCGGGATGATGCGCCGATAACTTGGACGTTCACACGGGCGCGGCCAATCGTACGGGTGTAGTGGCGCGTTCACAAAAAAGGGATCAAAGGCTCAGCCTATGTATTTCTCGTGTAAATAGATAATTTAGTGCCATTCGTTATTTACTTTAAACATAATGCATTGACGTGTTAGTGTAGAGGCGCACAAAAAGAAATGGATATTGCAGTCAGCTACTTAAAAGTGTTACCTCATATGATTACATAGCCTCCATTTCATAAATTGCATACCCGTTGAATTCATATATGAATATGACATATATTACTTCAAAATAGAAACTTAAATCATCCAAGACTAATGAATTTGAATGCAAGAGTAACAATGGTGCATATACATGATAGCTACATTGGTTGTTTGAAGAAACATCACTGTAACTTTGGCATGCACAACTGAAAAGGTTTATTTAAATAGAAAAAAAATGTAAAATGTGAGTGTCCAATCTTTATAGCGTTGAATCGATATTGTACCTTTGGCCACGATACGAAGTAGATATTGACTTATGTTCAAGCGATGCACGTCCACGATCGCTAGATAGTGATACGTGAATGAATTGTGCAATCTCTCTCACACGCATACATATCTCATTTCCCTATGGGCATCGGAATCACACACGCGCACTTCATGTATTTCTCTCCCTCCGTCAGGGTTAAATTCGTCTTTCTACCCCGTCCTACAAGTCTCTCACACAGAAACACACACACTCTCTATGTCTAACACGCCCACCCCTTTAATTCCGCCCACCCACAGCCACTAATGTCTCAAAGTATAATAATGTCTCTCACACATATGCTATCTACCTATCCCTTAATATAGCTAGATATGTGTCACACAAACTCCTTCTCCCTACTAGCAAGATGCCCATGCGTTGCACGGAACATCAAGATGCATTTGTATGAGAAGTTTATCTTGTGGGAGAAAAGGATGAACGAGGGAATGCCTTATTTGCCAAATGCGGAGAGGGGTGTGGGTATCTTTTTGCAAAATTGCCATAGTTTCCTTCCTGTCCGTTGGATATAAATCGGATGGCCTATATTGCAGGATGGCAGGAACACCATCATCACCAACTCTGTTTTTTATAAGAGTAGAGATATGTGAGTGTCACTGCCCCCCCACACACACCCACACTTCCCAACACCGAAGGAGTAGGGTGACACCTCGATCTTGATACTAATCTATCGACTAGCTTCTCTCTCAAACATACACACACACACTACCCGGCACCGAAGGAGTTGGGTGGCACATCAATCTTGATAATAATCTATCTACTCTTTCAAACACACACACACACACACTCGCTAGTTGTGCCTCTGTGCCTACCGCGCACACTCTCGATACGTCTTTCTCTCCCTCCCCCCAACTATGACAGCAGAAGGGTGACAACTCAATCTGATCATAATCTGTCAATTGGTTTCTCTCTCAAACATTGTGTCTCAGTGCCTCGCTCGGTAGCCCCTTCGATATGTAGACTTCTCGCGCGCGCACAGCTGTAGTGACGATGACGCTGAACCCAGTGTGCCTTGTTTTTACAGGCCTCATGTGATAGTTTTCACCCTGTTTTCTGTTAATTAACAAGGCAACCTTTTCTTTGTTACTACTAGTGAATCTGAAATCATTCGGGGCAGACATAAAATATATCACTTCAACCCAATTATCGCAGCAATTATTTTAAAAGAAATTAGCTAGCTGCTCGTGCGTTGCACGGAATATCAAGATGCATTTGTATGAGTAGTTTATCTTGTGAGAGAAAAGGTTGAACGAGGGAAGGCCTTATTTGCGAATGTGGAGAGACGTGTGGGTATATTTTTGCAAAATTGCCATAGTTTCTTTCCTATCCGTTAGATATAAATCTGACGGCCTATATTGCAGGATGGCACGCACACCATCGTCACCAACTCTGTTTTCTACTCCCTCCGTCCGAAAATACTTGTCATCAAAATGGATAAAAAGAGATGTATCTAAAACTAAAAAACATCTAGATACATTTCCTTTTATCCATTTTGATGACAAGTATTTCCGAACGGAGGGAGTATCTGTCTTTAGAGATTTCAACAAGTGACTATGACCGGACCTTACCAACATACTCAAAAAAGTAGTCCATAATTTTGATGTTACCCTCTTTTCTTGGCGGTGCAGTGCCATCTGGATACCTCATAAATAAATCAAGGACAAATCTGACCCCTTCCTGAAAAGACATACAGAGCAAAATGAGTGAATCTACACTCTAAAATATGTCTACATACACATCCGTATGTGGTAGTCCATTTGAAATCTGAAAAAGACAAATATTTAGGAACGAATAGAGTATATATAAGAGTAGACATGGAGATATATCTCCATCATGGTCTACAACAAAAATGTGTTGGGCTGGTTAGCGCCGGATGCTCGCAACGCGATGACATGAGTTCGAATTCTGTCTTTTAACTTTATATTTTTATATTATATATTACTCTACTTATTTAATATATACTTCTTTCGCTACTGTACTGACAGTGGAACCCATAGAGTACTTAGAATACAAGATTAAGGATGGACTTGTTTCTTTTTAACTTTCTGTACGAAGTTGTAGCCACCCTGCAAGTCACGTGTACACTGTTCATGCAATTAACTTTTTATAGAGGGACAATCATACAGGCAATTAACTCAAATGGATTGGATGTCACTATATTATTTCCAGCATAAAGAGCATCTCCAACGGCAGCCGGCAAATTTCCTCCCGCTTCCTTAAGCGGAGGACGACATCAAACGCCAGCGGCCTACATTTTTACAACTCTAACCAACCAGATGAAATTCATGTAAACACAGACTGATTTCATATAAGCATGAAGGATTTCGTATAAAAAAGTCGGATCTTCATATAAACATGATGGATTTCATTACATTTACATGAACTAAGAGGTGCCAATCCGGCTCTCTTGTATAATTAATACTCCCTCCGTCCGAAAATACTTGTCCTAGAAATGGATGTATCTAGACTTATTTTAGTTCTAAATGGCCGCCCGCGGATCCCTTTGTCTTCCTCATGTCCGCTAGACACTTGCGGGGTCGACGAAGGTCCTCGGAAGAGACGAAGCAGCAAAGAAACCACCTGAATCCGCGGTCGTCACCTCGGCGGTGGCCTTCATGGGTCCCAAGTGGCGGCGGCCTCCCGTGCTCCACTTCTCCTCGATGATGGCGGTGGACACGGAGAAGCTGGCCACCGACTCGTCGCTCTCCACGCACCAGGCTTCTGTCTCTGCCTGCATGGCGCTGCCTCAGGCACGGGAGGCGCGGCCACCGCAGACACTGGTGGCGCGGTACGACGCGGCAGCGATGGCGCCCGTACCGGCATGGAGCAACTCGCCACTCCTCATCAAGCTGAATTGGAGCGGCGAGTTGCTGAACCACGCGCCTGCTTGGGGCGGCAACTGGCTCCGTCGGGCCAAGCGAGGTTGGTGAAGCACCGAGCGGCCTCGCCCGTATCCGGAGGGCTCGGCGGGCCACCCAGCCGGGTAATATGCCGGAGAACGGCTCATCGGAAGCCATCAGAAGAGTGGAGAAAATGGTGAAGGAGGAGATGGGGGAGCGGCGGAGGGGTGCGATTCTTGCCTGCTGTCTGTCTGGCCTCGTGTAAATAGTGGGCGGACGGTAGGAGCTTGGCCGGCGTCTGGCCTCGTTTAAACTGAGGGCGGACGGGAGGAGCTCGGCCGGTGTTGCGTTTAATTCCAGCACGCTCATGAACGGACCTGTGGCAGGAGTAGGATTCTCGGTTTGCATGCGGGTTTAATGGAGGGCTTTAATGGAGGCGCCGGGCGTGCAGCGGGCGGCGCAGTACTATTCGATTTGACAGCAGTAATGAGCCGTCAAATCACAAAGGCCCTCGCCTCTCGTGAAACCGACCGAGCTAGACTGCCCCGCCCTCTAGCCTTTTAAAAAATGTATACACTCCACTTTTTGTATAGTAGTAGTATCGATGGATTGCGCCATGGAGCAAAACTTGAAATAAAAAAAGGTGGTACATATAGAGAGCACTCGTCGCCAAATTATGCATATAGTACTCAAATAAAACTAAGCACCCTGGAATTCTTTGACAAAACTAAGCACCCTGAAATTCTTTGACAACTAAACTGCTGGCTATATGATGTTGGCCATATATATTGTACGTATATAATGTGAAGAAACGAGTGGTAGTACTATACCAACTAAAAGATGAAATGTAAGAAATACTAGTATGTACGTACTGAAGAGTTAAAGTAACAAGAAGAAACATAACATAGTTCTGCTGGGGGCTCAGCACAACACACCCCTCAAATTAAATTAAGCACACCTGAAATTAAACTTTGCAACTATTCCGGTAGACACTGCATTAGAACCACCATGAGCAACGACAATGCCACCTTACTCGGAGTCCTCGTCCACGTCCTCGACTTCGTCCTTGTCCCTCTTCCTCTTGGCTGATACTTCTTTGCTTGAACCGCACACTTGGCTGTTGCTCTTCATCCAACCCTTGTAGATATTGAAGCAAAGGTAGCCATCCATTGCAGCGTAGTGGATGTGGTCTATATCTAGTACATTCCGCTGCCATGCATGACGATGAAACGTGTATGGAGGTTTCTCCAGTTTATCGTACGAAGGATGAACCATGGCTCCTGCCAGGGTCAGCATTGAAGGCTGACAAGAGGACACCAGCCGATTCTTCTAGAGGTCGAAGGTGTTGCCTACAACGAGGCCTATCCGACACAGGACTTCTTTGTCGTTACCAAAGTATAAAGTAACGAATTTGACTAGGTTGCTCTCGAGGAAGTCCTTAAAATCCTGGCACTCAATGTCGGCATGGCATATGTGGTAGACCAAGCATAAGTCATGCACGCAAACCTGGATCACGGTAGGATTCTTCCTCTCTTCGTCCTTTAGATCCTTCTCTCGTCCCAGGACTGTGGTGTACTCAACATCTAGCCCAGCGACCCACTCATCATCTGAGTCTTCGAACATGCGTCTGAAGCGAGAAAGGCATCCTTTCACCGTCACGGAAGAATGGGTGTAGATGACGTCGAACTCATCGCCGATGATGGTTCTAACCTTGTACTCACCGCTGATCGGGGGGATTTGGGACGCCATGGATTTGGGAGGAGGGTTAGGATTAGTGGAACTGCCGTAATGTGAATGGGCGGGACGACTAGGAATGAACCGCCGTAGTATTGAAGGACGTGCGGGGACGAGTAGGAGCGAACTGCCAGCATGCGAACGGCAGGGTAGTGGCTTTCCATTCTCCCATGATACGGGCTTCCGAGAGCCCTTGGATCTGAGATCGAACGGTTGCATGGCGTGATTCTAGACCTATGGGTGAATATCCTATCCTGGAGGGTTATTCTGCAAATTTTCAGCAACTTAGCATGCGACCGTTTGATCTCATATCCAAGGGCTGCCAGCAGCCCGTATCGTGGTCGCGCCTACCACGACCGTTGTGTCGCTCATGCGGTCGCGCCCTTGGAGATTTAACACGGTGCGTTAGGCTATCTGATGTTGGCATGTCATACATAGTCATCACTTAGTCACTCATACTACAACAAGGTTTTGGCTATAAGGTTGGCTATAAGTGTATTTATTTTTTCTACTTCTCTCTATCGCTTACTTCGTACTCCCTCCGTCCCATAATATAAGAACGTTTTTGACACTAGTGTAGTGCCAAAAACGTCCTTATATTATGGGACACAGGGAGTACTAGTATTTATTGCATTGCCAAGGAGTGACCTCCTCCAATGAAATGGTGTTGCTAAGTTTGCTTCATTTAATTAGCTATAGACTCAAAATTCTCTTTTCACCTAGGTACACGCGCTTAGCACCGTTTCTTCCTCGGGTCACCAAACTAGTCTCTCTCTTCTTGATTAACTTGCCACATTAGACTTTATGCCTATGTGGCAAGCTTAAGCACCTGTAGGAGCAAGTAAGTACAATAGTGTGCTTTACATGGCATTTTTTCATATGTGGAGGAAAGAGCGGCAAGGAAAAAGTGGAGAAGTGGACTCTCATGCAAGAGCCAGCCTCTACTACATGGTGGAGCATTGGGAGAGGCACCTGTATGGAGGTGGTCAGGAATCGGGAGACTCACGCTGGTCGTAGCGCCACAGTTAAAATGATAATGGCAAGTCAAATCACAGGGCCCCACCTATCCAGCAGTAACTCGCTGTCAAATCACACAGCCCTATGTTTGCACCAGCCAACTCCCTCGTCTTCTCGCGTCTCTGTCGAACCGACTAGGCGGAACTGCCCCGCCTACCGCGCTGGAAAAGCCCGCGCAGTATACTCCCTCCGTCTAGGTGACCAAGGTGGAGAGGAAAACGAGAGAACTTAATGTTTAGTATTTGCTAAGGCTGGTTGTAATGGTACTAGCCTTAGCAATTTTGATGAGGTGTCATAGAATTAAATGAAGAAAGAGAGAGACTTGAGTACTATGTGTCATACATGGCAATAAATAAAGTACTACATGATACTAATATATGATACATGGCGCAGGAGTACTAAGTATTATTAATACAGTTTTGCTAGAACTCATCTAGATGAGATATAATTTGGTCTCATTCATCTTTTATAGCCATTGGATGTGATGCTATATAAGATGCGTGTGTGCTGACGTGGGTTGTATTTTTTCTTGTGCAACGAACTGACCACTGCATGTCATGTTTGATAGTCTCAAGTCATTAAAAGCATACAAGCCCCACATCTCTTCTTGGTTGATTCCTCTATTTATGTCAAAAAATAAGAAACAACGTGAGAGTTAATGCACCACGCCTATGTGTTTACTATTTGGTTTTCGTAAGATGACTTAATACTCACCTAGAGGGAGGGAGTATTCGATTTGACAGCGGGCGGCGCAGTTCCTGATACGGCTTTAATGCAGACGAGGGAGGGAGTAGCGGTTCCCGATATGTTGAACGGCCAATGCATCGTCCTTCAATTAATGCATGAGGGAAGTAATGGGAGGAGGTCTGGGAAAAGAGGCTGCATGATGTGAATGCAACGCAGTTTGCCCTCATTGCCCTCATACAAAGGCGCCCCTCCAGTCCAATGCATCTACCACCTCGTACGCACCTAAGCATTTGCCTAAGCACCTACACTAAGCGCAAAAGAGCTCACTCCAGACCCATGGCGGCGATGCGCGTGAGCGGCCAGCGGCTGCGCCAGATGGTCCACGACGCCGGCCTGCGGCATGGCTCCGAGGATCGTCTCCAGACGGTGTTGGAGACCGACTGGTGGATGGCTGCCGTCGACGCCAACTACGACTCTCAGTTGGACCAGATGATCGTTGCCACCAGCAACAAGTTCACCGTCCTCAAGAAGCTCGCGGACGACATCGCCGTACTCCTCCAGCCCGCGCGCCTGGGCTCCTCATTGCCTGCCACCCTAATCGGCCTCCATTGCCGGAACCTCTTTCAAGCACTGGTGGCCCTGTGACTGCCCGCCGACGCCACGAAGAATGTCCACCTGGAGGTCGCGCTCACCGCGAGGCGCCTCGCCCTGCAAGAATTCGTCGACCTACACATCCACGTGTACGAGCAAATCGTGTACATAGGTATCTACAAGGCCAGTGAGGATGCTACGACGTTGGCCTTCCTCAACCGGCTGGAAGCCTTGGATGCCTTTGCTGAGAAGCACCTCAACCTCGCCACAAAAGCCGCAGCTCCTTTGCCGCCGGTCGGTGGCCCGGCGCACTAAGTTGAGGAGGAGGAGGTCGTACGTTCGTGGATCCATCTTTCTTCTTGCCTTTTGTAACAACCACTGCGATCGCATCATCGTGGCCTTAATTCTTATTGTGCTGTTGCATTCTCGTTCCAGTCAATACGAACATGTGCGATCCCTTTGCTTAATTATATGCATCACTGTAACTAGTACTCCATCCGTCAATTTATAAGTCGTGCTTACCTTTTCCATCAACTTCGTGCAACGCGCGGGCATCTTGCTAGAAACACTAGAATATGTCTATATAATCCGTATGTGATAGTCCATTTGAAATCTCAAAAAAGACAAATATTTAGGTACGGCGGGAGTAATATATTAGGAGTATATCAAAACAATAGTGATTTCTTTCAAGTTTGTGAACAAATACTACTATTCTACTACTTTGGATCTGTCGCAACGCACAGGCACATTGCTGGTAAAAGGAAAAGGCCTGCCGCGTTCGCGTCGCACCCCCACACGCCCGGGAATCGGGAGTACAACACGGCCCGTCCGGCACGACACATACCTTAGGGAAGGCGTGTTGCCTAGCATTTTCACTTTCATGTGGGACCGCCGTTGAGCAAACCGACACCCCGCCCGCCGACGGGTTGGAAAACAGAAATGAGGGGAAGATCTAGTTGTAGCACGGAAGCCAAGAAATTTGGTGTCACACGGGGCTCGTTGATAGAGTAGGAGCATTCCGTACTAGTACTACTCCTACTAGTACCAAGTTTGTACTCCTAATACTATATTACTAGTACTACCACTATACAACTAGTAGGTACGTGCACGGCACAACATCGTAGGAACAAAAAACGGGAAGATCTTATTTTGGGTGATTTATCTTTTTTTCAATCAACGTAGTATGAATAATATGATGTGGGGGGCACCCATGAAGCTTATGTGGCTTGGTTGCATGGCTACGGAAGGTTAGAGAAAAATAAATAGATAATGTGTTTAGAGTGCACTCCACTAAATAGATATACTTTGGATCCATTGAAACGGACCGGCACATCTATATCTATACCCCCCTATATAGTGTGTGAAAAACTTTGAAAGTTGGTCGTTGGATGAAGCCAATCCGATGGTACAAAGATGGCAAATCCGAGCACTACTGGCCGTTGGATATCATCCACCAGATTCTGCCACATGTATAATCTAGAAGACTCCATGGTTGAACTTAATTCATGACTAACTTTACCACAACTAAGCTTAGGCAAAGTTATTAGTTCTTCAAAATGAGAGCCACAAGTTGGCAAGCCTAAGGGAATCTTGCCACATTTTTTGTGTGTATCTCATGTGGGGCCTTAGTGTGGCTTGCCTAAGGTGTGGCTTGAACCAAACACTCACCGAAGTTAATCAAACTTGCCTAACCTTACATTCCACCAGATTTTGCCACATGTTAGAATCCAGAAAGCTCCACATGTAGAAGCATAATGCACAAACCACCAAAATCTCATGCGTGCAATGCACGTGTACCTTACTAGTACTAGTTGGTAGTAGTAAGAAACAAATTCCAGTTTTGGCACGAGATCGTACTGCGGGAGCACCACAAGGCCTGCCGCAGGAGTTACATTTCCCTCTCGGGGCCCACGGGACCGAACTTCAGTGGCTTAGTGCCCGGCCTATGAGTCAATGACATGCGGACCTTAAATGCGGCTGGCCCACATGTCATTCTCATGGTGGTGGCGTGGTTCGCGACTCACTCGTTCGAGATGAACCGGCCGGTCGTGGCGTGGCCGTGGCGAGGGTGCCACAGTTGGGCGTCGGGGCGTTACGAGGCGTAGATGGCCACACCGCGGGTACTACCTATAGTACATAAGTACTCCAGCTGAGGATTGATGACCGGGACGAAATGTGTCACAGCCGCTGGATGAAAATTCAATGGCGCGGATGTACGGATCAGAGCATAGCAACGGAGCAGGCAAACCGCGTCCAGTCGGGTGTGTCTATGGTACAAAGTTGATGGTCGCCGCAGTTCAGCTGGCCCGCATGTCATGCACACAAAGGCAGAGGAGCGGTGGGGCCGAGAGGGATGAGGGGCACGTCGGGGGGATGAGGATCCCCTGACGCGAACAATCCTACCATTCTGTCACTGACATGTGGACCCCTAAGCGTGGGTCCCACCTGTCAGCGAAGGAAAGGCAGGGCAAGGCAGTGATAGCCACGTCAGAGTATCCATGTCCACGTCGGGGGACGTTGTGCCGTGGGTTGGAGCGCCGTCGTGGGAATCGCGTGTGGGTGTGGCAGTGGTAGAAACAAGAAACGTGATGGTCGCCGTGGTTCAAATTCCATGGACAAGCTGTCATGTCTGCTGACACATGTATATCAAAACTAGAGTGTTTATATTTCAAGCACGTGAACAAATATTATTCTACTACTTTGGATCCATTGCAACGCACGGGCCAGCACATTGGTAGTAGTAGTGTCCATCTCTATCTCTAAAGGCCTTCCCTCGTTCATCCTTTTCTCTCACAAGATAAACTACTCATACAAATGCATCTTGATGTTCCGTGGAACGCACGAGGATGTTTCCTTGGAGGTCTCTCCAGCGCGGCGTGGCCATAGTTGCAAGTTGACGCCCCTTGAGATGCCGACGTTGAGGGGCACTCGGATTTCCTCCGATGAGCAGGTAATATGAGTTTGATCGCGTAGTAAATGCATTCTAAAGACTACTTCTGTGTCCATTTCCTAATTCTCCCCCTGCCCACTGTTTCACAGGTTAGGCTCGGTGCGAGTGGAGATTGGCTTGCATATGTATGGGAGGGTACCAACATCAATTTGCACAACATTTACAACGGTGACACCGTTCCCTAGAACCTTTGTCCAACATTGGGATCAGCCATGCAACGGGCCACCACATGAATTGGTACGATGGAACCACGGTGAGATTGAATAAGATAGCGCGAACCTTGCACATGGCGGTCAAAGGCGGACCATGCTGTCTGCGGCCGATTTGTTGCCGTACGAGTAGGAAGACGTTGTGCTCCTTTCTAACCGCATCTTCGCGGTGACAAACCAGGGGATTTATTTTGTATGGGACACATCCTACGATATACTCCCTCTCTCCCAGTTTATTTGTTTTGAATCTTTTCATTTTATAAGTTTCAAATTCAAATTTAGAGCTCCCCATCACATGTTGAGATTACAATGTCCATTAAATCATTGCGTGCATGTATAGTAAAGAAACAAATCTCGAGTTTGGCACGAGTTCGTCCTGCAGGAGCACCACAAGCCCTGGCGCAGGTGTTACATTTCCCTCTCAGGGCCGTCTGGACTGAGCTTCAGCGCCTTACTACACCTACCTTTGAGTCAATAACATGTGGACCCGATAGGTGACTGGTCCACATGTAATGCTCCCGTAGGCAGAGGGGCAGTGGGGCAAAGAGGGGTGAGCCGCAGTTTGGGGGACGTGTGGTTTCATGGGTTCGAGCGGCGTCGTGGGAATCGCGGGTGGCTGTGGTAGAAACTTGATGCTCGCCGCATTTTAGGTGGCCCACATGTCATGCACACAAAGGCAGAGGGGCCGTGCGGCCGAGAGGGGTGAGGCGCATGTCGGGGGGCGTGGTGCCGTGGGTTGGAGAGGCGTCGTGGGAATCGCGAGATGAAACATGATGGTCGCCGTAGTTGAACTTCCATGGACAAGCTATCATGTCTATGGACACATGCACTGCATACCGATCACTAGAAGGAGTAGCAGAGAAAGCAATATATGCGGATAAATAGTTCCTTATAGTCAAGCAGACCCACACTACTACTCTGTTCCAAAGACATGCACACCATCAAAATAGTCCATCCATATCAATATACACCGAGAGGCAATAATTTTTTTTACAAGAGAGGAAATAGTTCATCCATCCATAATGCCCACCTGCTGGTGCAGCCTTTTCTTCTTCTTCTTCTTCTTGTTCTCATTCTCTGTGGGAGACGGCTTCGCAACAAGCTCTTTGGACCTTGCAGCTATCTCAAAACTCACACGGGCATCGAGGGCAGCATATTTTATCCGCTCGTACATCAAGGGATAATTCTCCCATCCAGACGACCTTAATGCCACCGTCTCGTCACCCTTCTGAAGATTTGTATCGAGCACAAAATTTGCTACGTCGAATAGGGATGGTGTCTGTTTATCACAATCTTCTACAGGAATTTTGATTCTAGTTTGTAGGTCAGCGATGCTTTTCAAATCAAGGTTGTACGGCTCCAGCTTCTGTTTGTCCCCTTCGATGGCTGCCCCACAGAAGTATACGTCCTCCCGAGACAAGAAATCATGAAGCTCACCTGGTATGGAGGGCGAGTGTATGATGTGGTACACCAAAACATCATCTTCGAGGCACAGCTGAAGGACGGCGGCGCGCTGGATCTTCCCAGGGGCACGCTCCGTGTACTCTGCGTCGAGACCGATGACCCTCGTCTCTACCTTTTCGAGGGAGTTGGATACATTGTTGATCCACTGCCGAAAACCCTTGGGTGGACGGTGACGGTGGCAACTATGCGCATCGAGCCTTCGACGAGGACATGTTGGACGCTAAAAACCTCAATCTCGATCTCTTTCGCCATTTGGAACCGCTGGAACGGAGGGCTATGGTTTGGAGAATTAGGATTAGATGGCTAGTCTAACTGAAGTTGTAGATGATTATTTAAAGAGGTTAAAACAATGTGAACGCGGTGGGGTTTGGCTGCAAATGAAGACGAAGGGGAGGTGAAGAAGCCGAGGAGAATCGGTTCCCGATGGAGAAGTAAATGGGAGAAGTGGCGTGCAGGCAGTTGATTAGACGGCTAGGTAGACTAAACGAAAAGGCTATGCGGGTAGACTGATGAGTCGTACCTGTTCGTGTACGTGCCCATCCTTCCTGATAGGTGGGACCTATGCAAACAGATAAAAAATGTGTCGTAGTTTTTTTTTGAGCACGTGAGTGGGAGACACAACATTCTCTGGTTAAGGAATACTCCCTTAGTTTAGGTGAGTATAAGTCACCTTATGAAAATCAGGTTTTCCCAAAACCTTTAGGCATGGAGCATTAACTTCCTGCTCGATCCCCTCCCATGGAGCGTTCTCTTCCTCTGCTGCCGCGTTCTACCTTTCCAGTTTTCCTCTTCTCAAGTGTGGAACGATCTGCATGCCGTCCTTGATGCACCAAAACGACCACTGCATGCATTGCGGCAGGGCGTTGATTGGGCATGCACGAGAATTTGGTTCTGCTCGCAATATGGATGATACCTGAACGATGAAGTGAACAGGCATGCTAGCACGGGAGACCTATTTCCGCTATACAATACTGGAGTACTCATGTTCCAACTAGTAGTAGTAGTAGTACAACTGTGGTACACTTGATGGTCAAAATACTATTCATCCGGTCCTCACAGTGAAGTGACAACACCCTGCGCCTGACACTAGTCCAGGCGGCGTGTTCGGGTTACCAAAGTCAGCCTCACCTGTGCACTGTGCAGTCTCTCACCGCCGCTGTACAGCACATTGGCGCCTCGCCTCGTCTCCCTCTCCGCTCCCATAGCACCACTCCATCTCCATCTCCTTCTCCGTCTCCGTCTCCGTCTCCATCTCACTGTGCCCCCGTGTACCGTCGCCTCACTCGCCTCCCCCAGTACCACTATTCCCTCGCTAGCCGCTCTAGCACCGACATCCTTCTCCCCCGTAAATCAAGCCCCCTTCCAAACTCCACCATGGCCGAACGCGAACCGCACAGCATCCATATGAGCCGCGATTGGAGCAATCTCCCCAGTGACATCCTCGACCTCTGTTGTTCATGTATGGATATGTTGAGCGCCCTGTGGCTGGCTGCATGCTCGAGGGACATTCACACGGCCATCGTCGAAGCGAGGCCTAAGCTTTTCAAGACACCCTGCTTGCTGCTATCTGGTCTTGCGAGATTGGCTCACCATGATACGGAGGCGTGCATGATGCCCCTCGACTTCAATACGATCTCCATTAGCTGAAACTTCTTTGCAGGTATGTAGTGGGTCACCGTACATCATTTCCCTCGACATCGATCCGATCACCATCGCCCGAAACTTCTTGGCAGGTATGTACTGGGTCGGCATTTACTCCCACTAGATGGGTGCCTTCAGAGAAGACGGTAAAAAGTTGGTGCTCGTGAACTTCCAGACCTCCCATGAGATTATCCTTCCTCCTTTGGATTATATAGAGTATTACCATCACGGTCTAAGTCATCTAGATTACTACGTCAGTTGGACGGACCTTGTTTTGCAGAAGATTGTAATCTGCCAAGTGCCCACACGACATGCGAATTATGCAGACTTCAAGCTAATTGCCTTGTTCGACCGCGGACTCGCCTATCTTTACGCCGGTGCCTTCTTTAGCTGGAGACAACTCGGCTCGCAGTGGATCATCGTCAAAGCTGATACACACTTCTGTGATGCTATTGAACACAATGGCATCATCTACGCGATCGTCAAAGCAGATGGCACCACGTATTGCTGGGACGGCGCGTGTAAGTTGTTTTCGTCTCATGTTAATGATGACGCCATGACACTGTTTGAACTTTTTGTGATGATTGGCACATCCCTGTTTGAGCAGAATTTGAGTAGAACTATGGCAATGTATTAGAGACGCCATAAATCAGCTATATTTGGAATGAGTTAATTCATGCGATTGTGACCATGTCATTACAGCCAATTTGTACCCTGAATAATCAAACGGTTAGGAATATATGGATATTATCCTTATTTTATAGTAATCTATATACTACTACTAAATATGAGTGTGTATCAATGGCCATGTTAGTTTCCTTATTTTCATGATGTAGAAACATGCACCACACTGTTGGTTTCATCTAACCATACATTAGGGAAGTAAATGTGCATATGGAGAACTCTATATTTGGAAGTAGTGAAATCCTGCAATGCTTACCATGTGTACATACCTATATTCGCCCTTCAGCAATCAATGGCTAGAATAATATCATCACAAAAAATTTGCCCACAGAACATGAGTATATAACAATGCATGGTCTGTTAGTTACCTTGAAGAATTTGTTTGTGAGGACAGAACATGATTAGTCCCTCCGTTCCCAAATATTTGTCTTTCTAGAGATTTTAACAAGTGACTACATACGGAGCAAAATGAGTGAATCTACACTCTAAAATATGTCTACATACATGCGTATGTTGTGTCTATTTGAAATGCCTAGAAAGACAAATATTTGGGAACGGAGGGAGTACATAACATGCATGACATGGTAGTTTCCTGTGAAGAATCGATTGCGAGATAACATGAGTATAACCATGCATGGCACTTCTATATTTTCGAACCCAGTATACATTTCCCTGTATTTTCATCCCAGTTCCAATAGGGACATATCAATGTTGTTTCTTGCATTATCCTACTCATACTCTGAACAATGTTGATCTTACATTAACAATGCCTGTCATTTTTGATATGATGCAGTGTCCCTACGGTTACTGCCCTTTGTAATCACACCACCTTTGCCAAAAACAGGGAAGCACAACTGGTTCCTCGCTCGATCGGACGACGGCAAAAGACTGATGATCATTCAGACACATGAGCCGAAAAGTTATATTGCAAAAACCCCACTGTATACAAGCACCGTGTAATACGTGAGTATCCGGACAGTGGCTGTTACGTCTATGAGCAGGATACCAGCTTGTTGGGGCCTTTAGGATTTTTTAGTTGGAGGCGGGTAAACATCCTTGGTTCACACTCTCTATTTCTCAGACTCAATTATCCGATTAACCAGGAGATCACCGTTGGCAAGGACCTTGATGGCAGAGAGGCTCTGTTTGCTATGGAAAACTGTGTGCACACGGCGAGCCCTAGGAGTTCGGGAGCAAACTCCCCTGATTGTCAACGATACAGCCTGCAGCCAAAAGAAGGTGAGAATGACAAAGGCATCCGGATTAACTTTGATCCTTGGATGTCTCAATTACGACAGGCAGTGATGTGGTTCAAGCCTTCAGGTTGATAGGTAATTGGGCTGTTGCATCGAAAGGGTGGAGTACTGGTGTCTCCGGATCACTGGTCGCTGAAGCGGGGCTGCAAATTATGATGGTGTTGGATCATCTCTTCGAATGACTTTGTTGTCTTTGCTGCTGGTTCTGGATGGGTAGTTCTTTCTTTTGTTATGCATATTCCTTGTCATTTGGTCATCCTCGTCTATGTCACTCTTACTATGTAATAGTTGCTTTTGTTTAGAATGTCATTCTCGTCTGGATCACGAGAGTCTGAGCGCTGCAGATGGGTGCGTTTTGGTGGTGTAGCAAGACTTCTTATGAACTATCATGTCTTGTTGTTTAGGTCAGTAGTAGTCACTAGTCAGTGTTTGAATGTTGTATATATCGTTGTTTCGAACTGTTTATTGTCTCGAACTACTGGTGGGCTAAATGAGGGCATCACCATTCTCCAGTGTTCAGAGTATATCTCCTTTTTTCAAGTTATATAATTTGAGCTCAGTGTCTTTTCGATGATGTACACTTGTTTGGGCCAGTGAGGTGTCGTTGAATATGGGCCGAGTAGTAACGCAATGCCAAACAGGTCAATTATGACTCTCAGGCCGGGCTCTCAAAAGATCCTGAAAAAAAAGGCCGGGCTCTCCAAAAAAGAAAGAATAAGGACTCTTAGGCCGACATATGGGCGCCACCGGTGTTTTCGTGCGCTTGAGCGCCGAGAGCATATTGGCGCGTGCTCGAAATTCATGCTACCTTTTCATCCCCAGTTTCCCGCCTGTCCCCCACCTCTGGAATCTCGATTCCTACTCCAGTTCCCCCAAATCCCCCTCCTGTACTCCCTGTACTCAAGCGCACTATCATGTCGCCGGTCAACACGGATCTCCGAGCCGGAGATCCTGAGGTCCGTCCTGCCTTCGGTCGCTGCGTGCTGTCGCTCAACAGTGGCATGGCGGCGCTTGACGACCAGTTTGCCGGCAAAGTGCTGATGGTAACCATCAACGGCGACCAGCCTCCCGTCTCGCCGGACGACCTTGTCCAAGCTCTTCGCATTGCGCACGGCATCCAAATAAGTGACTTGCTCGTCGAAGTCTGTCCGCCACCGGCTGATTTCTTTGTCAGGTTCCGGACAACTTTCGACTGCAATCGTGTGTTCGAGTCTTCCCGGCGTTTGTTCTGCGATGGGGCGCTAGTGAGCTTTGATCGGTGGCAGCCAGGATGGGGCTCGGTGCCCTCTAAGCTTGAGTTTTTAACAAAGCTTACCTTCCACGGCATGCCTCGACGTGCTTGGAACAGCAAGTCCATGAACGAGCTTATCAACGACCTTGGGGGTGAGCTCGTAAGTATGTTTGTTCCTCTAGACAGCTGGGCTCTGATGGTTATGGCATGGATGAAGAAGCCGTCCACCATACCGAAGGTGATTGGTGTTGAGATACCGGTGTAGGAACCGAGGTTGTACTATTCGTCGCCACCAAGGCCACCGCGGACCACGTTAGGGATGTACCTGTATCGAGTGTTCGTGCGTGTCGAAGAAGTGGTCAATCCATCAATCGAAGTCCTGCCGCCGCCGCTGGTGCCAGGGTCTGTCGACGACGTCCATTACAGGAGTCAATGTTAGACTTTCCCTGTGTTGCTCGGAACGATGGATGGCACAGCGCCTACTCCTCGCGCGGCGGAGGCCACTGCTTCTTTGGGAGAAGAGGCAGGGCTGGCTGCCTGGATGTGCTCTAATTTGAGGTAACAACTGAATCTTGTCAGATACTAGTTAAATCCGAGCTATGGGTGTGGCACTGATATGCCAGTACATTTGATTGTGACATGTTCTAATTTTGTACCTGAACTTTTTTTAGAAAGGGCTGTACGTCAACTTAATGTGCTGGCAGAACTTATTGTGTTGTCTGTCTGTTTTCTTTGCACAACATTCAAGATATTTCCCCGTCATTGATAAAGACGATGAACCGTTATGTACGACTTCGTTGGTTTCAACATAGCCCTACCCGTAGCGATCCACTACTTCCATCCTGATTGTGCCGCCTGCGTGAAATTTTTGTATGCAAGTTCAGTGTGCTATGATGTTCTATATGATTGTGTCAACTATATAAGTTTTTACTGAGCATCAGCAATGCATATGGCTGAAAGATGTATTTACGAGCATCGACCGATGGGTCTCTCTCTCTATCTCTCTCTCTCTCTCACACACACACACGCACACACACGCGCACACGCACAAGTGGGACCCGTTGAATTATTTATTTGCTCGTGACAGCTTTTAATTAGGTTCCACTGTAATCTAACTTTTTTCTTAAGTTATTAATTGAGCTCAGTGACTTCAAAAAGTTGTACAGAAGCCTTGTTTGGGCCTTTCCGGCGTCGCTGAATGTGGGCTGAGTAACCATGTTAGGTTGTACTGTACTACACAGGCCTTTTTTTCAACATCAGCAATGCAACTGGACCGACAGTTGTACACAATATCCGGCTCAACTTGTTATTCTCTGCCCCGCTGGGCTGCAAACTTTCCTAGGAGGTATGCATTAGTCTTAACAAGAAAATGGACTTTAAGAAATAATAAATGGGATGTATTATAATAACTGGACAGTTACTATGCACCAAACACGTAATTAGTTTGAAAATATATTATTTTTGGAATTTGAAAATTTTAATTTCATTACTTGTTGCGCGTGCAATATTTCGTTGGATTTTAACGTAATACAACTTTATTTTGAAATTATATTTAACCCGACAAGAAATTTCGGATAAAAATATTTCGGATCCCATCAAAATGTGGGAATTTTTTTTTGAATTCTGTTTTGAGCGGTTGTTTGAAATTATTAATCGTTGTCCTAGCTAGAAGTTGGGCTGTACTTTTAACAAACTGTAAATGGGCTGTAGTAAATTCCATTAGAATTAAAAAATGGGATGTATATTCTTACAAATCGCAAATGGGCTATATGTTCTCGGCCAAATCCGAGCTGTGGGCCTACTAAGTTGACACGTACCAAGGGCTTTGTCAACTTAGTCAATATAAACGATTCTAGCTGCAGTGATCGTACGATGTCCATCCAACGGCCGTAGTGCTTCTTCAACCTCTGGTCTTCTTGCTCCAGCCGCCCAAAGCAGCGCCGGTTGTGTCGCGTGCTCCTGCCTCCCGTGGCCGGCTGTGATGCCGCGGAGGCCTCACCGCCCCGTACTACCCCCACCGCTGGCCAGGCCATCCCTCTACTCACCCACACCCCCTGTTATTCTGGGGCGACGGCAGCCTCACACCGCAGCCGAACAACTGAACCCTCGTACTCCTCTCCGCGCGGGCTTCCACTGCTGCGTCTTCCCCGGCTCTGCATCGTCCCCTTCCTAGGCCTCGTCGTCGTCCAGACCACGGCCCTGGTGCTCTCGGCGCGGCGTGGTCAACGTGGTCAACGACCGACTTCCATCGGAACAGTACTGTACGTGGAAAGGCTGACAGCTGGGTCCATGCGGCCGCAAGGAAGTGCCTCCTTATTACGCGCAAAATAATTATTCCTCCACCTAACAGCAGGGACCCACCGGACGGGCCACCTTATTTCGCGAAAAAAACGTTCCCCCCTGACTGCTGGGACCCACCGGACGGGCCAGCGTATTTCGCGAAAAAAACGTTCCCCCCGCTGTCAACTCGGACCCACCGGAAGTGCCTCCTTATTACGGACAAAAAAATGAATACTCCCCCTGCTAGCTGGGGCCCACCATGGTGGGAGGCTGACTTGTGGGCCTACTAAGTTGACTGGGATGGGGGCCTTTGTCAACTTTAGTCAATATGAATGATTCTAGCTCCAGTGACCGTACGATGTCCATCCAACGGCCGTAGTGCTTCTTCAACCTCTGGTCTTCTTGCTCTAGCCGCCCAAAGCAGCGCCGGTCGTGTCGCATGCTCCTGCCTCCCGTGGCCGCCTGTGCTGCCGCGGAGGCCTCACCGCCCCTACTATTCCCACCGCTGGCCAGGCCCTGCGACGACGGCAGCCTCACACCGCAGCCGAACCAGTGAACCCTCGTACTCCTCTCCGCACGGGCTTCCACTGCCGCGTCTTCCCCGGCTCCCCGTCGTACCCTTCCTAGGCCTCGCCTGATGGGGAACGTAATAATTTCAAAAAAATTCCTACGCACATGCAAGAACATGGTGATGCATAGCAACGAGAGGGGAGAGTGTTGTCCACGTACCCTCGTAGACCGACAGCGGAAGCGTTATCACAACGCGGTTGATGTAGTCGTACGTCTTCACGATCCGACCGATCAAGTACCGAACGCACGGCACCTCCGAGTTCAGCACACATTCAGCTCGATGACGTCCCTCGAACTCTGATCCAGCCGAGTGTTGAGGGAGTGTTTCGTCAGCACGACGGCGTGGTGACGATGATGATGTTCCACCGACACCGGGCTTCGCCTAAGCTCCGCGACGGTATTATCGAGGTGTAATATGGTGGAGGGGGGCACCGCACACGGCTAAAATATCGTATATCCAGTGTGTATAGAGGTGCCCCCTGCCCCCGTATATAAAGGAGCAAGGGGGAGGCCGGCTGCCCTAGGCGCGCCAAGGAGAGGGGGGAGTCCTCCTCCTAGTAGGAGTAGGACTCCCCTTTCCTAGTCCAACTAGGAAAAGAGGGGGGGATGGAAAGAGAGGGAGAGGGAGAGGGAAAGAGGGGCTGCGCCCCCTCTCCTAGTCCAAATAGGATTCCTCATGGGAGGGGGCACGCCACCTCCTGGCTGCTGCCCTCTCTCTCCCCTCAAGGCCCACTAAGGCCCAATACTTCCTCGGGGGGTTCCGGTAACCCTCCGGCACTCCGGTTTAATCCGAAACTTCTCCGGAACACTTCCGGTGTCCGAATATAGTCGTCCAATATATCAATCTTTATGTCTTGACCATTTCGAGACTCCTCGTCATGTCCGTGATCACATCCGGGACTCCGAACAACCTTCGGTACATCAAAACATACAAACTCATAATATAACTGTCATCGTACGTTAAGCGTGCGGACCCTACGGGTTCGAGAACTATGTAGACATGACCGAGACACCTCTCCGGTCAATAACCAATAGCGGAACCTGGATGCTCATATTGGTTCCCACATATTCTACAAAGATCTTTATCGGTCAAACCGCATAACAACATACGTTGTTCCCTTTGTCATCGGTATGTTACTTGCCCGAGATTCGATCGTCGGTATCTCGATACCTAGTTCAATCTCGTTACCGGCAAGTCTCTTTACTCGTTCCATAATACATCATCCCGCAACTAACTCATTAGTTACAATGCTTGCAAGGCTTATAGTGATGTGCATTACCGAGTGGCCCCAGAGATACCTCTCCGACAATCGGAGTGACAAATCCTAATCTCGAAATACGCCAACCCAAAAAGTACCTTTGGAGACACCGGTAGAGCACCTTTATAATCACCCAGTTACGTTGTGACGTTTGGTAGCACACAAAGTGTTCCTCCGGTAAACGGGAGTTGCATAATCTCATAGTCATAGGAACATGTATAAGTCATGAAGAAAGCAATAGCAACATACTAAACGATCGAGTGCTAAGCTAACGGAATGGGTCAAGTCAATCACGTTATTCTGCTAATGAAGTGATCCCGTTAATCAAATGACAACTCATGTCTATGGTTAGGAAACATAACCATCTTTGATTAACGAGCTAGTCAAGTAGAGGCATACTAGTGACACTCTGTTTGTCTATGTATTCACACATGTATTATGTTTCCGGTTAATACAATTCTAGCATGAATAATAAACATTTATCATGATATAAGGAAATAAATAATACTTTATTATTGCCTCTAGGGCATATTTCCTTCAGTCTCCCACTTGCACTAGAGTCAATAATCTAGTTCACATCGCCATGTGATTTAACATCAATAGTTCACATCACCATGTGATTAACACCCATAGTTCACATCGTCATGTGACCAACACCCAAAGGGTTTACTAGAGTCAATAATCTAGTTCACATCGCTATGTGATTAACACCCAAAGAGTACCAAGGTGTGATCATGTTTTGCTTGTGAGATAATTTTAGTCAACGGGTCTGTCACATTCAGATCCGTAAGTATTTTGCAAATTTCTATGTCTACAATGCTCTGCACAGAGCTACTCTAGCTAATTGCTCCCAATTTCAATATGTATCTAGACCAAGACTTAGAGTCATCTAGATTAGTGTCAAAACTTGCATCGACGTAACCCTTTACGATGAACCTTTTGTCACTTCCATAATCGAGAAACATATCCCTATTCCACTAAGGATAATTTTGACCGCTGTCCAGTGATCTACTCCTAGATCACTATTGTACTCCCTTGCTAAATCAGTGTAGGGTATACAATAGATCTGGTACACAGCATGGCATACTTTATAGAACCTATGGCCAAGGCATAGGGAATGACTTTCATTCTCTTTCTATCTTCTGTCGTGGTCGGACTTCGAGTGTTACTTAATTTCACACCTTGTAACACAGGCAAGAACTCTTTCTTTGACTGTTCTATTTTGAACTACTTCAAAATCTTGTTAAGGTATGTACTCATTGAAAAAACTTATCAAGCATCTTGATCTATCTCTATAGATCTTGATGCTCAATATGTAAGCAGCTTCACCGAGGTCTTTATTTGAAAAACTCCTTTCAAACACTCCTTTATGCTTTGCAGAATAATTCTACATTCTTTCCGATCAACAATATGTCATTCACATATACTTATCAGAAATGTTGTAGTGATCCCACTCACTTTCTTGTAAATACAGGCTTCACCGCAAGTCTGTATAAAACTATATCCTTTGATCAACTTATCAAAGCGTATATTCCAACTCCGAGATGCTTGCACCAGTCCATAGATGGATCGCTGGAGCTTGCATATTTTGTTAGCACTTTTAGGATTGACAAAACCTCCTGGTTGCATCATATACAACTCTTCTTTAATAAATCCATTAAGGAAAGCAGTTTTGTTTATCCATTTGCCATATTTCATAAAATGCGGCAATTGCTAACATGATTTAGACAGACTTAAGCATAGATACGAGTGAGAAACTCTCATCGTAGTCAACACTTTGAACTTGTCGAAAACCTTTTTGCGACAATTCTAGCTTTGTAGACCGTAACACTACTATCACTGTCTGTCTTCCTCTTGAAGATCCATTTAATCTCAATGGCTCGCTGATCATTGGGCAATTCAATCAAAGTCCATACTTTGTTCTCATATATGGATCTCATCTCAGATTTCATGGCCTCAAGCCATTTCGCGGAATCTGGGCTCATCATCGCTTCCTCATAGTTCGTAGGTTCGTCATGGTCAAATAACATGACCTCCAGAACAGGATTACCGTACCACTCTGGTGTGGATCTCACTCTGGTTTACCTACGAGGTTTGGTAGTAACTTGATCTGAAGTTACATGATCATCATCATTAACTTCCTCACTAATTGGTGTAGGAGTCACAGGAACAGATTTCTGTGATGAACTACTTTCCAATAAGGGAGCAGGTACAGTTACCTCATCAAGTTCTACTTTCCTCCCACTCACTTCTTTCGAGAGGAACTCCTTCTCTAGAAAGGATCCATTCTTAGCAACCAATGTCTTGCCTTCGGATCTGTGATAGAAGGTGTACCCAACTGTCTCCTTTGGGTATCCTATGAAGACACATTTCTCCGATTTGGGTTTGAGCTTATCAGGATGAAACCTTTTCACATAAGAATCGCAACCCCAAACTTTAAGAAACGACAAGTTTGGTTTCTTGCCAACCACAGTTCATAAGATGTCATCTCAACGGATTTAGATGGTACCCTATTTAACGTGAATGCAGCTGTCTCTAATGCATAACCTCAAAACGATAGTGGTAGATCGGTAAGAGACATCATATATCGTACCATATCTAATAAAGTACGGTTACGATGTTCGGACACACCATTACACCGTGGTGTTCCAGGTGGCGTGAGTAGTGAAACTATTTCACATTGTTTTAACTGAAGGCCAAACTCGTAACTCAAATACTCTTCTCCACGATCAGATCGTAGAAACTTTATTTTCTTGTTACGATGATTTTCCGCTTCACTCTGAAATTATATGAACTTTTCAAATGTTTCAGACTTCTGTTTCATTAAGTAGATATACCCATATCTGCTCAAATCATCTGTGAAGGTTAGAAAATAATGATACCTGCTACGAGCCTCAATATTCATCGGACCACATACATCTGTATGTATGATTTCCAACAAATCTGTTGCTCTCTCCATAGTTCCGAGAACGGCGTTTTAGTCATCTTGCCCATGAGGCACGGTCCGCAAGCATCAAGTGATTCATAATCAAGTGATTCCCAAATCCCATCAGTATGGAGTTTCTTCATGCGCTTTACACCAATATGACATAAACGGCAGTGCCACAAATAAGTTGCACTATCATTATTAACTTTGCATCTTTTGGCTTCATTATTATGAATATGTGTAACACTACGATCGAGATCCAACAAACGATTTTATTGGGTGTATGACCATAGAAGGTTTTATTCATGTAAACAGAACAACAATTATTCTCTAATTTAAATGAATAACCGTATTGCAACAAACATGATCAAATCATATTCATGCTCAACGCAAACACCAAATAACACTTATTTAGTTTCAACACTAATCCCGAAAGTATAGGGAGTGTGCGATGATGATCATATCAATCTTGGAACTACTTCCAACACACATCGTCACCTCGCCTTTTACTAGTCTCTGTTTATTCTGCAACTCCCGTTTCGAGTTACTACTCTTAGCAACTGAACCAGTATCAAATACCGAGGGGTTGCTATAAACACTAGTAAAGTACACATCAATAACATGTATATCCAATATACCTTTGTTCACTTTGCCATCCTTCTTATCCACCAAATAGTTGGGGTAGTTCCGCTTCCAGTGACCAGTCCCTTTGCAGTAGAAGCACTTAGTCTCAGGCTTAGGACCAGACTTAGGCTTCTTCACTTGAGCAGCAACTTGCTTGCCATTCTTCTTGAATTTCCCCTTCTTCCCTTTGCCCTTTTCTTGAAACTAGTGGTCTCGTCAACCATCAACACTTGATGTTTTTCTTGATTTCTACCTTCGTCGATTTCAGCATCACGAAGAGCTCCGGAATTACTTTCGTCATCCCTTGCATACTATAGTTCATCACGAAGTTCTACTAACTTGGTGATGGTGACTAGAGAATTCTGTCAATCACTATTTTATCTGGAAGATTAACTCCCACTTGATTCAAGCGATTGTAGTACCCAGACAATCTGAGCACATGCTCACTGCTTGAGCTATTCTCCTCCATCTTTTAGTTGTAGAACTTGTTGGAGACTTCATATCTCTCAACTCATGTATTTTGCTTGAAATATTAACTTCAACTCCTGGAACATCTCATATGGTCCATGACGTTCAAAACGTCTTTGAAGTCCCGATTCTAAGCCGTTAAGCATGGTGCACTAAACTATCAAGTAGTCATCATATTGAGCTAGCCAAACGTTCATAACGTCTGCATCTGCTCCTGTAATAGCTCTGTCACCTAGTGGTGCATCAAGGACATAATTCTTCTGTGCAGCAATGAGGATAATCCTCAGATCACGGATCCAATCCGCATCTTTGCTACTAACATCTTTCAACATAGTTTTCTCTAGGAATCATATAAAAAATAAACACAGGGAAGCAACAACGCGAGCTATTGATCTACAACATAATTTGCAAAAATACTATCAAGACTAAGTTCATGATAAATTTAAGTTCAATTAATCATATTACTTAAGAACTCCCACTTAGATAGACATCCCTCTAATCCTCTAAGTGATCACGTGATCCATATCAACTAAACCATGTCCGATCATCACGTGAGATGGAGTAGTTTCAATGGTGAACATCACTATGTTGATCATATCTACTATATGATTCACGCTCGACCTTTCGGTCTCCATGTTCCGAGGCCATATCTGCATATGCTAGGCTCATCAAGTTTAACCTGAGTATTCCGCGTGTGCAACTGTTTTGCACCCGTTGTATTTGGACGTAGAGCCTATCACACCCGATCATCACGTGGTGTCTCAGCACGAAGAACTTTCGCAACGGTGCATACTCAGGGAGAACACTTTTATCTTGAAATTTTAGTGAGAGATCATCTTATAATGCTACCGTCAATCAAAGCAAGATAAGATGCATAAAGGATTAACATCACATGCAATCAATATAAGTGATATGATATGGCCATAATCATCTTGTGCTTGTGATCTCCATCTCCGAAGCACCGTGCTCGTGATTGAAGGAAATATGCCCTAGAGGCAATAATAAAGTATTATTTATTTCCTTATATCATGATAAATGTTTATTATTCATGCTAGAATTGTATTAACCAGAAACATAATACATGTGTGAATACATGGACAAACAGAGTGTCACTAGTATGCCTCTACTTGACTAGCTCGTTAATCAAAGATGGTTATGTTTCCTAGACATAGACATGAGTTGTCATTTGATTAACGGGATCACCTCATTAGGAGAATGACGTGATTGACTTGACCCATTCCGTTAGCTTAGCACCCGATCGTTTAGTATGTTGCTATTGCTTTCTTCATGACTTATACATGTTCCTATGACTATGAGATTATGCAACTCCCGTTTACCGGAGGAACACTTTGTGTGCTACCAAACATCACAACGTAAATGGGTGATTATAAAGGTGCTCTACAGGTGTCTCCAAAGGTACTTGTTGGGTTGGTGTATTTCGAGATTAGGATTTGTCACTCCGATTGTCGGAGAGGTATCTCTGGGCCCACTCAGTAATGCACATCACTGTAAGCCTTGCAAGCATTGTGACTAATGACTTAGTTGCAGGATAATGTATTACGGAACGAGTAAAGAGACTTGCCGGTAACGAGATTGAACTAGGTATCGAGATAACGACGATCGAATCTCGGGCAAGTAACATACCGATGACAAAGGGAACAACGTATGTTGTTATGCGGTCTGACCGATAAACATCTTCGTAGAATATGTAGGAACCAATATGAGCATCCAGGTTCCTCTATTAGTTATTGACCGGAGAGGTGTCTCGGTCATGTCTACATAGTTCTCGAACCCGTAGGGTCCGCACGCTTAAAGTTACGATGACAGTTATATTATGAGTTTATATTTTTGATGTACCGAAGGTTGTTCGGAGTCCCGTATGTGATCACGGACATGACGAGGAGTCTCGAAATGGTCGAGACATAAAGATTGATATATTGGACGACTATATTCGGACACCGGAAGTGTTCCGGAGAAGTTTCGGATTTAACCGGAGTGCCGGAGGGTTATCGGAACCCCCCGGGGAAGTACTGGGCCTTAGTGGGCCTAGAGGGGAGAGAGAGGGCAGCAGCTAGGAGGTGGCGCGCCCCCTCCCAGGAGGAATCCTAGTTGGACTAGGAGAGGGGGGCGCAGCCCCCTCTCCCTCTCCCTCTCCCTCTCTTTCCTTCCCCCCTTCTTTTCCTAGTTGGACTAGGAAAGGGGAGTCCTACTCCTACTAGGAGGAGGACTCCCCCCTCTCCTTGGCACGCCTAGGGCAGCCGGCCTCCCCCTTGCTCCTTTATATACGGGGGCAGGGGGCACCTCCAGACACACTTGATATACGATATTTTAGCCGTGTGCGGTGCCCCCCTCCACCATATTACACCTCGATAATACCGTTGCGGAGCTTAGGCGAAGCCCTGCGTCGGTGGAACATCATCATCGTCACCACGCCATCGTGCTGACGAAACTCTCCCTCAACACTCGGCTGGATCGGAGTTCGAGGGACGTCATCGAGCTGAATGTGTGCTGAACTCGGAGGTGCCGTGCGTTCGGTACTAGATCGGTCGGATCGTGAAGACGTACGACTACATCAACCGCGTTGTGATAACGCTTCCGCTGTCGGTCTACGAGGGTACGTGGACAACACTCTCCCCTCTCGTTGCTATGCATCACCATGATCTTGCGTGTGTGTAGGAAATTTTTTGAAAGTACTACGTTCCCCAACAGTGATCTCCATCTCCGAAGCACCGTCATGATCACCATCGTCACCGGCGCGACACCTTGATCTCCATTGTAGTATCGTTATCGTCTCGCCAACTTATTGCTTTTACTACTATCGCTACCGCTTAGTGAGAAAGTAAAACTATTACATGGCGATTGCATTTCATACAATAAAGCGACAACCATATGGCTCCTGCCAGTTGCCGATAACTCGGTTACAAAACATGATCATCTCATACAACAAATTATATCACATCATGTCTTGACCATATCACATCACAACATGCCCTGCAAAAACAAGTTAGACGTCCTCTATTTTGTTGTTGCAAGTTTTACGTGGCTGCTACGGGCTTAGCAAGAACCGTTCTTACCTACGCATCAAAACCACAATGATAGTTTGTCAAGTTGGTGCTGTTTTAACCTTCGCAAGGACCGGGCGTAGCCACACTCGGTTCAACTAAAGTGAGAGAGACAGACACCCGCCGGCCACCTTTAAGCAACGAGTGCTCGCAACGGTGAAAGCAGTCTCGCGTAAGCGTACGCGTAATGTCAGTCCGGGCCGCTTCATCTCACAATACCGCTGAACCAAAGTATGACATGCTGGTAAGCAGTATGACTTATATCGCCCACAACTCACTTGTGTTCTACTCGTGCATAGCATCAACGCATAAAACCAGGCTCGGATGCCACTGATGGGGAACGTAGTAATTTCAAAAAAATTCCTACACACATGCAAGAACATGGTGATGCATAGCAACGAGAGGGGAGAGTGTTGTCCACATACCCTCGTAGACCGACAGCGGAAGCGTTATCACAACGCGGTTGATGTAGTCGTACGTCTTCACGATCCGACCGATCAAGTACCGAACGCACGGCACCTCCGAGTTCAGCACACGTTCAGCTCGATGACGTCCCTCGAACTCCGATCCAGCCGAGTGTTGAGGGAGAGTTTCGTCAGCACGACGGCGTGGTGACGATGATGATGTTCCACCGACGCAGGGCTTCGCCTAAGCTCTGCGACGGTATTATCGAGGTGTAATATGGTGGAGGGGGGAACCGCACACGGCTAAAATATCGTATATCCAGTGTGTATAGAGGTGCCCCCCTGCCCCCGTATATAAAGGAGCAAGGGGGAGCCGGCTGCCCAAGGCGCGCCAAGGAGAGGGGGGGAGTCCTCCTCCTAGTAGGAGTAGGACTCCCCTTTCCTAGTCCAACTAGGAAAAGAGGGGGGGAAGGAAAGAGAGGGAGAGGGAGAGGGAAAGTGGGGCTACGCCCCCCTCTCCTAGTCCAACTAGGATTCCTCATGGGAGGGGCGTGCCACCTCCTGGCTGCGGCCCTCTCTCTCCCCTCAAGGCCCACTAATGCCCAATACTTCCCCGGGGGGTACCGGAAACCCTCCGGCACTCCGGTTTAATCCGAAACTTCTCCGGAACACTTCCGGTGTCCGAATATAGTCGTCCAATATATCAATCTTTATGTCTCGACCATTTCGAGACTCCTTGTCATGTCCGTGATCAAATCCGGGACTCCGAACAACCTTCGGTACATCAAAACATACAAACTCATAATATAACTGTCATCGTAACGTTAAGCGTGCGGACCCTACGGGTTCGAGAACTATGTAGACATGACCGAGACACCTCTCCGGTCAATAACCAATAGCGGAACCTAGATGCTCATATTGGTTCCCACATATTCTACGAAGATCTTTATCGGTCAAACCGCATAACAACATACGTTGTTCCCTTTGTCATCGGTATGTTACTTGCCCGAGATTCGATCGTCGGTATCTCGATACCTAGTTCAATCTCGTTACCGGCAAGTCTCTTTACTCGTTCCGTAATCATCCCGCAACTAACTCATTAGTTACAATGCTTGCAAGGCTTATAGTGATGTGCATTACCGAGTGGGCCCAGAGATACCTCTCCGACAATCGGAGTGACAAATCCTAATCTCGAAATACGCCAACCCAACAAGTACCTTTGGAGACACCTGTAGAGCACCTTTATAATCACCCAGTTACGTTGTGACGTTTGGTAGCACACAAAGTTTTCCTCCGGTAAACGGGAGTTGCATAATCTCATAGTCATAGGAACATGTATAAGTCATGAAGAAAGCAATAGCAACATACTAAACGATCGAGTGCTAAGCTAACGGAATGGGTCAAGTCAATCACGTCATTCTCCTAATGAAGTGATCCCGTTAATCAACTGACAACTCATGTCTATGGTTAGGAAACATAACCATCTTTGATTAACGAGCTAGTCAAGTAGAGGCATACTAGTGACACTCTGTTTGTCTATGTATTCACACATGTATTATGTTTCCGGTTAATACAATTCTAGCATGAATAATAAACATTTATCATGATATAAGGAAATAAATAATACTTTATTATTGCCTCTAGGGCATATTTCCTTCATCGCCATCGTCCACCGCGCTGGTGCTCTCGGCGCGGCGTGGTCAACGTGGTCAAGGAACAACTTCCATTGGACGTGGACTGTACGTGGAGATGCTGACAGCTGGGTCCACGGCCGCAGCAAGGAAGTGCCTCCTTATTACGCGGAAAATAATGATTCCTCCACCTGACAGCGGGGACCCACCGGACGGGCCACCGTATTTCGTGAAAAAAACGTTTCCCCCAGACTGCAGGGACCCACCAGCTACATCTTCGCACGCAAGGAAGTGCGTCCGGGTAAAAAAAACGATTCACCCCCCAGACTGTTAGGACCCACCAGCTTCATCTTCGCAGGCAAGGAAGTGCCTGACAGTCGGGAGCCACCTGGTCGAAGCGTACGTAGCATTGTCATTCTGGTCGCAAACGTGTACGTACATACTGGTCGATGTAGAGGCACGCATGTGTCGTAGTAGAGGCGCGCACGTAGCATGTACACGTACGTACAGCGGCCAGTGTGCAAGAAAGAAAATACGGCCACGTACGTACATACGGGCAGGGTCTCGAATGCCTACTCGCGCATACGTATGGCCAGGGCTCGTGTACATGGCTGGGTCGGAATGGAAAAACAGCGTCGTCGTCGTGTTCATGGAGAGCCAACCGGCTGGGTCAGAACGGAATGCGTCGTCGTGTTCATCGGGAGGGCGTGGACGGAACAGCCGATGGAAACGAGGCCTGGCGTACTGCAGAACGGAGGAACCGGCCTTGTGTTCGACCGGCCACGTTTGAAACGGGAACCTGTTCATTGGGAGGGGTCTGGCATACCGCAAAACGGAGGAAACGGACCTCCTACGGTCGAAACGGGGGTCCTGTTGATCGGGAGGGGTGCGGCGTACCGCAAAACAGAGGAAACGGACTTGTGTTGGAGCGCTACGGTCGAAACGGGGGTCCTATTCGTCGGGAGGGGTGTGGCGTACCGCAAAACGGGACTCCACGGGATACTGTTCATCTCCACCGTCGACCCCCTCCAGCCTCCACGGGCTACTGTTCATCCACCGTCGACCTCCTCCAGCCTCCACCTGCGACTGTTCATCCACGGGCTCCTGTTCATCTAGCCTCCACCACGCGCTACTCCACAGGCTACTGTTCAACGAGCCCTCTCCACGGGCTCCTGTTCAACCACCCCTCCACGGGCTACTGTTCATCCAGCCCTCCACCGTCTACTGTTCATTCTGCCCTCCACGGGGTGCTCCTGTTCATCCTGCCCTCCACGAGGTCCTGTTCATCCAGCCCCAACCGGCTCGATCGATCGGGGTCCTGTTCATCCAGAGGCAACACCACGGGGTCCTGTTCAATCACCCCCACCAGGAACTGTTCATCCAACCCCCCCAGCAACGCTCACTGTTCATCCAGAGGCAGCATCGATCGGCTTCAGTTAGCAGCAGTAGCGAAGGAATCGCTCGATCGGGTTCAGTTAACAGCCATCAATTGATCGCTCGGGTTCTGTAACGCGTAGCCTGCAGTGCAATCGTTCGGGTTCAGTTAGAGCCCAACGCCTCGCTCGAGTTCAGTTAGAGTCAACGCCTCGCACACACGCGCGTACGTGTACGAGAGAAACGCGCATCACTCGGCCCCCGACCTCCCGCCGTAACCGGGAACTCCCCAAAATTTTCCTCGCACTCGCTTCTACCACGGTTTTTTCCGTCATGGACGGCCCAAAGAATGTCATGCAGCTGCGTCTCCGGCCCGCCCAGGACGAAAAGCCCATTTTCCGTCATGATTTTTTGTCATAGAAGTACGAGCCCACCACATCTATGATGATACCGGGTTTTGTCACAATTATCGTCATAGAAGTGTCATATGTATGACAAAAAAAATTCGTTCGGCCCAAAATGTCACGGATGTGTCTTTTTTTTGTAGTGCACATGCCCAAGCTTAGCAAACACGACAATTTGCAAAGACGAGAAAAGACGGAGGATGCTCCAACGTGCCAAAGGAAAGGAGGTGCAAAAGGAGTAGACGTGTACGTGATGATTCCACCCAAACCTTTCCAAAGCGGACCCCCTCTTAATAGTACGGCTTTCCTACGACTCAAATGCACCAAAAAGAAACGTAGAGAAACACCGTCTTCAATAGTCTTTGAGGGGCACCAAATCGTCTTGTGCCTAGTGATGAGATGTCTGAAATACTCAATGCACACGATTAGTCCGCAAAAGCATTGTCATCAATCACCAAAACAACTAAGGGATAAATATGCCCTTACAATCTCCCCCTTTTTGGTGGATTGATGACAATACGGGATTTGCACAAAAGGAGATAAAATGAACATGGACAAACCCCACATCTCTAAAATATAGACGGGCTCCCCCTAGATGTGTGCTATCTAGAAAAGTGCTTTGGACTGCACGACACACAAGCTAGGATCAACACTCCCCCTTTATTTTATAAACAAGGCATATCTTGCAACAAAAAGGCTAACACTAAGCAAGATAGTAACTATGAGCATAAAATAAATAGCACAAGATAGCATAAGCTCAATAAGGTATGATAGAGTGCATATGTCTTACACCATATGATAGATAAGACTCACAAGCGCAAACCAAACCAAAGCGAACGAGGTTCAACGGAACAAAAGCAAACGACACAACGGAACAAACATGACTTGCAAATCCTACACTCTCTCCCCCTTTGGCATCGAGACGCCAAAAAGGCAGAGAGGATGCCTACAACACGATTGGTGGCTCAAGCGGAGTAGTCACTCGCACGCTCTTCGTCGGACTCGGCAGCGGGGATGGGCTCCTCCTCAGAATCAGTCCACTTGTAGCCTTGTTTGGCCATCCACTCAGCCTCTGGAGTGATGTGCTCCTCGGAGCCGCCGGAAACTTCCTCTCCAAAAACCCTCATGATCTTCTTGTCGCGGCGGTGACTCTCCTTGGAGGCAACGTGAGTCCGGTACTGCCCCTTTGCCTGCATGCAGAACAAGGCCTTTATCTTGGCCTTCATATTCTTAGCCCATGAGGGCTCAGTAGAGGGAGGAGCATACCCAGCAGAGCTGTCCTCATCTGCGTCCTCCTCCTCAATCTCCTCCTCATCAACATCCATCCTAGCAGCCTCAGCACGAGTAGTAGTGTTGGCCCACTGGGTCTTGACACGGAGCTTGATGGGCTCATGATGAGTCCATTCAGGAGCAAGAAACTCATCACTAGGAAAGAGCTTCTCCCAAGTCTTCAAGATCAACAGAAACAGGTACGGTCCATAGATGGGTACCTTGCGGTTGAACACCGCGAACCGAAGCTCACACCACATGATATGTGAGACATCAAGTGGTTGCGTCTGAGAAACGCGTGCCTCCTCACAAAGGAGCATCATATCCACAAGATAGGCATGTACCTTGTCCTTGTCACCAATGCGGGGAAAGAGGGAGTTATGGAAGATGCGATACATGATGTCCAGAAATGAGTTCAGCACCCACGTCCTCTTTCCACTGGGAAGCAACTTCTCAACATAATACTGCTGGAGCTTGTTCTTGTTAGCTGACTCGGAGTTGGCATGAGGGCGAACACCAACGGGCGTGTTGAGCCCCTCATCAGGTACGTGGAGCAAATCCATGACGTCCTTCCATGTAGCAGTCAGCTGACGTCCATTGGTCATCCAGGTCATCCTCCGTTCCTCATCAGAATGAAAGTGAAGCGAAGCAAAGAACTAGGCCACAAGCTCGGGATCAAAGTCCAGGTGGAAAGAGATCACATCCTCAATGGCAAACTGCTCCACGAGATCCAAGGCCTCACCAAAGTAGGCACGGTGCTTATCATCCCTGATGTGATTCATGTCAATCCAGTGCACGTCCACATATATGTTCTGCTTGCACTTGATCACATCTAGATAAATGAGATTCTGCTGCTTGGTCCTGAACAGGTCATTCCCTCTGAAGTTGGCACAAGGGTTCACATAGGGGTTGATCTTCCTTCGAGAGATGAACTCAGCAAGTGGTATCTCGTCCATGCCCATGGAGGGCTCCTTGGGCTTGGAGGCGGTGGTCTTGGTCCTACGTTGGGGGGCATTGGAGCCCTTTGGAGCTTCGTCTTGGTTGCGTAGACGTTTGGAGCCCGTGTCACGACTGGGATTGGAACGGCGAGCAGGGGCACCGGAGCCACCACCTAAGACACAAAACACAAAAACACGCCCGAGAAGCGAGAAGGATCAATGCAAAGACCACAGCAAAACAGGTGAAACAAGTAGAACTCATACTTGAGAATTACCACAAGAGAGATTTGACAAAAACGGTAGAACCGCATGGCTGCGCGGTACTAAAATTTTAGTGCTGCTCCTAGTCACGGTAGTACCGTGCCAGGGTGGCATGGTAGTACCATGTCTCAGAGCGGCAGTAAAATTTTAGTCCCGCGCCTCGCACGGTAGTACCGCTCCTGAGGAGCGGTAGTACCGTATGAGCAGTAGTACCGCACTAGAGATGCGGTAGTACCGTACGACGGCAGATCCGAATCCACAATTGGATCTGAGCACAACCGCGACAACGACGCGGTACTATGGTTGATCAAATCTATCACGGGGCAACATAGCAAGTACAAACTCTACGCATTACTACTCTCCGACATCCTACTCTTCCATAGATTTGGCCTAAAATCTCAAGAACAACATGCATCTCCCCAAAAACCTAGAAGCAAACAAACGAACCAAAGAGAGAGGGATTTGGGGAGAAACCTTGTTCCATGGCAAGAGGAAGTGGTGGGGAACGATCCAACCGGTCGGAATCCGAGGAGAGCGGCCGGAGACGGAGATCCGACGAGGGTCTCCGGCGCCGTTCTTGAGCAAGAGAGAGAGAGAGAGAAGGACGGCGGGGAGAGAAACAGACGAATGGGTATGGGGGAGTTGGAACTCCCCCTGCCCTCTCTTAACCCTCACGTGCCCTCGACAGCACGGTAGTACCGTGTGTCATCGTGGTAGTACCGCCCGGGCGGAAGTACCGCACCGTACCGTGTGCTCAAGAAGATGCAAGTTTCAAGAACAAGATAAAACAAGAGGCCTTTGCAAAGCAACCTTCAAACGAACGGACACACCAAGACGCTGACACACGAGACAACACACACAAGTCGACACCACAAAAGGGAGACAAGAGACAACAAGGAGTAAAACACGCAACATAACCTCTCCAAAGAGAGGGCGGTGGCCGGAGCCACCTATGTTTGAGTCAATTGGTATGGCACCTCGAAGAATTATCCTTGGGCCCATGACCAAAACTCGTCTTTGAAGCACAAGTACCATCAACAATGGTTAATGTGAAAGAGTTGATCAATTTATGCATAATGTGGGGAGGGAGAGTTCATTGAGAGAACAACACTCCCCCTATGTCCATGCCTACACCTAAACAAGATAACAAGTTGAGTATGGTGGGGTGTGCAAGGGTTCAGGCGACATCGCTCGAATCAATGATATTTAGCTCATGCCTTAACTCACGAAATCTTGCTTCATCCAAGGGTTATCATGAGTGTTGACGTAGTTGAGCTTGATCTCCCCTTGCCTAATGTGATCCCGGATGAAGTGATACCGAATCTCAATATGCTTCATCTTGAAGTGTTGCACCGGGTTGAGAGAAATCTTGATGGCACTTTCGTTGTCACACCAAAGAGGCACTTTGTCACAAATGACACCGTAATCCTTTAAAGTTTGCCTCATCCATAGAAGTTGTGCACAACAACTACCGGCCGCCACATACTCCGCTTCGGTGGACGAGAGAGACACACAACTTTGATTCTTAGAAGACCAACTTACCAAAGAGCAACCAAGGAATTGGCACCCTCCGGAAGTGGACTTCCTATCCACTTTGTCTCCCGCCCAATCCGAGTCCGAATAACCTACAAGCTTGAAGTTTGCTCCTCTTGGGTACCATAAGCCAAAGTTTGGGTTATGAGCCAAATATCGAAAGATTCGATTGATCGCCACAAAGTGGCATTCCTTAGGTGCGGCTTGAAACCGTGCACAAATTCCCACACTCAACATGATATCCGGTCTAGATGCACAAAGGTAAAGCAAGGAGCCAATCATGGAGCGATATACCTTTTGATCCACCGCTTTACCATTGGGATCAATGTCAACTTGGCACTTGGTGGGCATTGGAGTGGAAGCCGGCTTGACATCACTTAGCTTGAATCTCTTTAGCATGTCTTGAGTGTATTTGGCTTGGTTGATGAAGGTTCCTTCTCTTCTTTGTTTGACTTCGAATCCAAGAAAGAACTTCAACTCTCCCAATGAAGACATATTGAACTTAGAGGTCATGAGAGCAGCAAATTCCTCATTGAAAGCTTTGTTAGGGGAACCAAAGATAATATCATCAACATATAGTTGGCACACAAACAACTCCCCTTTAACCTTCTTAGTAAAAAGAGTGGGGTCGATTTTCCCAACTTCAAATCTGCGATCTTGCAACAACTCGCTAAGGTGGTCATACCACGCACGTGGGGCTTGTTTAAGGCCATAGAGTGCCTTATCGAGTTGATACACGTGGTCGGGGAAGTATGGATCCTCGAACCCGGGGGGTTGCTTGACATACACCAACTCATTAATAGGACCATTAAGAAAAGCACTCTTCACATCCATTTGTTGTAACTTAAAGTTATGATGAGAAGCATAAGCAATCACCAAACGAATGGATTCATGGCGAGCAATGGGAGCAAAGGTTTCACCGTAGTCGATACCCTCGACTTGGGAGTAGCCTTGTGCTACCAATATTGCCTTGTTGCGAACTATTGTCCCATGAGCATCTTGCTTGTTCTTGAATATCCACTTGGTTCCAATGACATTGTGGTTCCCCGTTGGCCTTGGCACCAATCTCCACACCTTGTTGTACTCGAAGTTGTTGAGTTCTTCATGCATGGTATTGAGCCAATCCGGATCTTCGAGTGCCTCATAGACCTTTTGGGGTTCAACAAAAGAAACAAACGCGTGATGTTCACAATAGTTTGCCAATTGTCTATGAGTGCTTACCCCCTTTTGAATGCTTCCAAGCACATTCTTCATGAGATGACCCTTGGTGGAGAGCTTGGATGCAATCTTGGCGGCACGACGGTCCAATTCCTCCTCGGGGTGAGTCGAGGAGTGGTCACTTGATCATCTTGAGCGCCATCTTGAGCTTGTTCTTGATCTTGAACTTGCTCGGAGGAGAGAACTTGCCCTTGGGCATCACTTGGTGATTCAACACCGTCTTGAGATTGATCTTGCCCTTGGTCTTGTTCATGAGGTTGAGGGCCTTCACTTTGTTCTTCGGAAGCGTGTGGGCCTTGGGTTGGTGATGGCTCCACTTGAGGGGAGCATTGTCCTTCTCCTTCGGCCACAAGGGGTTCCTCAATGGGTAGGATGAAACCAACTCCCATTCTTCTTACGGCTTGAGGAGGAATTTCATCACCTACATCACAAGTGCCACTTGGCTCCACTTGGGAGCTGTTATTCTCATCAAACTCCACGTTACATGTCTCCTCAATAAGTCCCGTGGACTTATTGTGGACACGGTAAGCATGAGAGTTTGTAGCATAACCAACAAATATGCCCTCATAAGCTCTGGCCTCAAATTTAGACAACCGAACACCTTTCTTGAGAATGAAACACTTACACCCGAACACCTGAAAGTACCTGAGGTTGGGCTTGTTACCGATGACTATCTCATATGGAGTCTTGTTCAAGCCCTTGCGGAGGTAGAGCCGATTGGATGCATGACAAGCGGTGTTGATGGCTTCGGCCCAAAAGTTGTATGGAGACTTGAACTCCGCCATCATGGTCCTTGTCGGGTCCATCAACGTCCGGTTCTTCCTCTCCGCAACACCATTTTGTTGAGGGGTGTATGGTGCAGAATATTGATGCTTGATCCCCTCATCACTAAGAAACTCATCCAAGGTGTAGTTCTTGAACTCGGTGCCATTGTGTAAGATCTTTGCATTGTGTTGACGTTGGGCTTCATTTGCAAAGTCAATGACGGTTTGCTGGGTCTTGCTCTTCCTCTTGAAGAAATATACCCTAATCATCCAAAATCACCAAGCAATACTTTCTACCCCCAAGGATATCAAAGGATGGAGGCCCAAAGAGATCCAAGTGAAGGAGCTCCAAAGGCCTCTTCGAATAAATGATAGTCATGGGAGGGTGAGCCTTTTCATGTAGCTTTCCTTCGATACAAGCACTGCAAGCACGATCTTTAGCAAAACTAACATTTGTTAGACCACGGACATGGTCCCCCTTGAGAAGACTTTGCAAAGATCTCATATTGACATGGGCTAAACGGCGATGCCAAAGCCATCCCACGTCAACTTTAGCCATTAGGCATGTTGCGGTCTTAGTGGGTCGCTCTGAAAAGTTAATCACATAGAGACCGTTCTCGACATGCCCAACAAAGGCTACTTTAAGAGTCTTGCTGCACAAGAGGGCCACGGTATCAATATCAAAGAAAGTGGCAAAGCCCATGAGTGCAAGTTGACGAACGGAAAGTAAATTGTATGCAAGTGACTCAACAAGCATGACCTTCTCGATCGTGAGATCATGAGAAATGACAACCGTGCCAAGTCCCAATACCTTAGAGGACGAGGCATCACCCCACTCGACATTGGTGGGCATAGATGGAATCTTGTGAACATCCACCACCAAGTCCTTGCTTCCGGTCATATGATTTGTAGCTCCACTATCGAGCAACCATGATCCCCCACCGGAAGCAAACACCTACAAGAGATCAATGCTTGGTTTTAGGTACCCATTTTTTAATGGGTCCTTTGATGTTAGTGACAAGGGTCTTAGGAAACCAAATAGACCATTCAATGTACTCATAAGGAGAACCAACAAATTTGGCATAAACATGCCCATCACTAGCACGGCACAACACATAAGAAGGGTTAAAGTCGCCGGCTTTGTTGGAAGGGGTGGCATTGCCCTTATTGACACCACCACCCTTCACATTGTTCTTCCTCTCCTTGGAAGTACCCTCTCCCTCCTTCACAAAGGTTTTCTTGAGAGGAGGAGGTCGTTTGGTCTTGTCATTCTTCTTCTTGTTCTTGGACACGGGCACGAACCCAATCCCTTCCTTGTCCCTAACTTCCTTTTGATTGCTCAAAAGGTCGTTGAGGTTCTTCTCTCCTTGTATGCATGACACAAGGCCTTTCTCAAGTTGCTCCTACAACTTGGCATTCTCCTCAACAAGATGCACATGCTCACAACAAGGGTTAGTAGCATTTGCATTATCAATTAAAACCATATGAGGAAAGGTGGCTTTCTCCTTGGTTAGCTTCACTTGAAGTTGATCATGAGATTCCTTGAGACTAGCATGAATACCCTTCAAGGCCTTGTGAGCCTTCTCAAGTACATCAAACTCCTCCTTGAGTCTAGCAAGATCAACCCCAAGTTTGGCCTTCTCGGAATTTAGCACACGAGATACAACAAGAGCATGATCAAGATATTTCTTTAATTTAGCATGGTCATTGTTGTATGACTCCTCAAGAGCCAAACGAATACCTCGCTCTTCCTCAAGAGCATTGGAAAGATCCAAAATCTCATCGGCATAGTCACGACTATGCCCTTCCATCCTAGAGATGGTATCTTCGTGAGCCTCGATCATGTCATTGGCTTCACCAAGTTGTTCCAAGAGAGCAACAAAGTGCTTCTTGGATTTACCCTTAAGCTTACTCATAAAAGACTCAAATTTATTCTCCTCCACATTAGACCCATCATGTTCACCAATGCAATCCGTCAAAGAAGGATTATTAATGATGGTAGTTTTGATGTTGGGGGTTACCTTGTTGGTGGCTTTAGCCATGAGGCACTTGGCGGTGATGTTCTCATTGGGTGAGTCGAAGAGAGACACCCGTGGAGTTGTTGCAATGGAAATGGAGGCCACGACAACCGACTCACTGTCTTAATCATCCTCATTGTACTCTTCTTATGCCACCAACCCCTTCGGTGGAGTCTTCTTGGTGAAGTTGCTCTTGTTGGGGAAAGACTTGGCCTTGTCCTTTCGGATGAGCTTGCCACCATTGTCTTCCCTCTACTCATAAGGACATTCCGCAACAAAATGGCTCACATTGCCACAATTATAGCAAGTCTTCACTCATTGCTTGACCTTCGCGCCACTTGAGTTGTTCTTGTTGAAGTTGGGCCTTGAGTTCTTCTTACTCCAAAATTACCTTGAAGCAAGAGCCATGTGTTCATGATAAGCATACTTTGTATCTTCGGGATTGCTCTCCTCTTCCTCCTCTTCATCCTCTTCTTCCACACAGACCTTTGCCTTCAATGCAAGGTTGGGCTTCTTTGCTCTTTGAGAACGTAACACCGCATTGTCGGCGGTTTTGTCCAAGATACTCATTTCCACGAACTCATCCAATACTTCACTCAAGGACAACATGTGGAAATCCGGGCTTTGACGAATGACGGAGGACATGTCCTTGTTGTAAGGCATCATGGCTGATACGTCTCCAACGTATCTATAATTTTTGATTGTTCCATGCTATATTATATTCTGTTTTGGACATTATTGGGCTTTATTATACACTTTTTTATTATTTTTGGGACTAACCTATTAACCGGAGGCCCAGCCCAGAATTGCTGTTTTTTTGCCTATTTCAGAGTTTCGTAGAAAAAGAATATCAAACGGAGTCCAAACGGAATGAAACCTTCGGGAACGTGATTTTTGGAACGAACGTGATCCAGAGGACTTGGACCCTACGTCAAGACATCAACAAGGAGGGCATGAGGTAGGGGGCGCGCCTACCCCC